>NC_082727.1:20064224-20094224 GCF_030144855.1 Hypanus sabinus | reverse complement strand
ACTGCACCCACCACTTCCACTGGTAGCTCGTTCCACACTTTCACCACCCTCTGAGTGAAGAAATTCCCCTTAAATATTTCATTTTTCATCATTAATCTATGACCTGTGGTTCTATGTATAGTGTATAGTATATTTTTCCCTGATCGGACGTGGCTTCCATGGAGCAAGGTGGGGAGATCTTTGCAACCCAGAGTAAGGAGAATACAATGCGTCCATATTTACTATCTGAGGGCATCTGTTGTTATTGCCTCCCCCTGGCCCATGGCCCTTTCCGCTGGTGTTCCCACCGAGACAGTAGCTGTTCCTGTAGTCTCCAACTGAAGATGGGTTTGTTTTACATCAATGAGGTATCAATTTGTAGGATGACAGGAAAGCAATCCCAAACCAAATAAATTAGTTATCGAATGACCAACTAACTAACCTCTTATAAACAATAGGTGCCGGAGTAGGCCATTCGGCCCCTCGAGCCAGCACTGCCATTCAATGTGATCATGGCTGATCATCCACAATCAGTACCCCACTCCTGCCTTCTCCCCATATCCCTTGACTTTGCTAACTTTAAGAGCTCTATCTAACTCTTTCTTGAAAGCATCCAGAGAATTGGCCTCCACTGCCTTCTGAGGCACAGCATTCCATAGATCCACAACTCTTTGGGTGAAAAACTTTTTCCTGAACACTGTTCTAAATGGTCTACCCCTTATTCTTAAACCGTGGCCTCTGGTTCTGGACTCCCCCAACATCGGGAACATGTTTCCTGCCTCTAGCGTGTTCAATCCCTTAATAATCTTATATGTTTCAATCAGATCCCTTCTCATCCTTCTAAATTCCAGTGGATATAAGCCCAGTCACTCCAATCTTTCAACATATGACAGTCATGCCATTCCGGGAATCAACCTCGTGAACCTACGCTGCACTCCCTCAATAGCAAGAATGTCCTTCCTCAAATTTGGAGAGCAAAACTGAACAGAATACTCCAGGTGGGGTCTCACCAGGGCCCTGTACAACTGCAGAAGGACCTCTTTACTCCTATACTCAACTCCCCTTGTTATAAAGGCTAGCATGCCATTAGCTTTCTTCACTGCCTGCTGTACCTGCATGCTTACTTTCAGTGACTGATGAACAAGGTCACCTAGATCTTGTTGTACTTCCCCTTTTCCTAACTTGACACTATTCAGGTAGTTATCTGCCTTCCTGTTCTTGCCACCAAAGTGGATAACCTCACATTTATCCACATTAAACTGCATCTGCCATGCATCTGCCCACTCACCCAACCTGTCCAAGTCATCCTGCATCCTCCTAACATCCTGCTCATATTTCATACTGCCACCCAGCTTTGTGTCATCTGCAAATTTGTTAATGTTACTTGTAATCCCTTCATCTAAGTCATTAATGTATATTGTAAATAGCTGCAGTCCCAGCACCGAGCCTTGCGGTACCCCACTAGTCACTGCCTGCCATTCCGAAAAGGACCTGTTAATCCCTACTGTTTGTTTTCTGTGAAGAGGACCTGTTATGCCGACACTATGTCCATATCCTTCCATTTTTCTCTCATTCAAGAGTTCCATTTAATATCAGAGAATGTATTCCTGAAGTTCTTGTTCTTTGATGAGTCATCCACAAAAACAGAAGGGTGCCGCAAAGAGTGAGTGACAGTAAAAACGTTAGAATCCCAAAGGCCGCTCTCTACTCCCCCTCCCCACGCACAAGCAACAGTAAAGCAATGGCCACCTCCCTCCCCCCCCCACTTACTTCCGCAAAAAAGCATCAGCACCCTCTCCTCATCAACCAGGCAACAGCAAAGCCCCCAGGAAAGACGATGCGTCCATACTTGCTGCAAAACAAAAACGAATCACTCACCTCACAATTGGACACAGATCAAGAGAGAGAGAGATTTGCCGAGTACAGAGCCCCCAAGAGTTAGTCCGCTCTTTCATCTTGTTCTGTTTTCTCCCGCAAAGCTTCAGTCAACAGCACCGGCTTAGCGTCTGCCCATCCACAGGGCCGCAATGCCTCAGAACTTGGGCTGCGTCCTTGGGATATCAAGAAACGGCCGGTCGATGAGCCCCGGGAGCAGGTCCCACCACCATAACGAACCGAAGTTTGAGTGTAACTCCAGGTCAGTGTCTCCAACAGGACCCCATCCACCCCTGCCCCCGGATAGTAGACATTTCAACCCTGGGACAAAGATACGGTCTGTCTATCCTATCAGTGCTTTTCACAATCCTATCAACTTCTATCAGATCTCTCCTCAGCCTCACTTGAGTAGCGGTAGTAGTACGAGCAATTGAGTTGAGTATGATGCCCTCCTAGGGGTTGTCTATCGGTGGGTCCTCGGGTGGCTTGTGAAGGCTGATCCGGGATCCTCGTATTTGGTTGTTCTGCCTCTCCTTTCATAGCTGCCACCTGTTCCCTGAGGCACAGCTCCCTCCTGAACAGATTTCTTCTGGGCGTATCTGCTGAGTGCCATGTCCTCCCCAACGTCAGGTGGAATTCCTTCAGACTGGCTTTGCTCATCAAGGGCTCATTGATCTTCCTTCGATTGGGAGAATAGGAAACCTTTGGGGAGATGTGAATTAGGCACCAGTGACATGACCTATCCATTACAGTTGACTTTTATCAAGTGTATATCTAAACGTAAGGTGAAAAGGGCTGTTTGCGTTAAAAACGTTATACCCAAGGATGTGCTGGGGGCAAGCTGGCAGAGTCGAAGCATGGTTCCAGCACAGGGGAGGGCTATTTGGCCCATCAAGTCTGTACTACCCCACCACCCTCTCCCCACTGCCCTTTCCAGACACCCACTGACGGAACGGTCCGGCCTGTAACCGTGCCTCTGAAAAGGACGAAGCAGCTAGGCTCAGCAAATGTTGAGCACTCACTTTGAAACTTGCAATTTTCCTGAGTCAGTGAAATAATTATGTGTGAGCTAGCCCTGGGATGTGGATGCTGTTGGCACAACAGCCTTTGTACGTTGAGTATCAGTAGAGATTGCAGCTGGGATTGCTCCTTTAATCAAATATTGTAATAAACGTTATTGCTTCCAGTGGAGTATGAAGATATAAGGGCAGCCTTTGGTATACATTACTGACTACCTGTGAGAATGCTCTTCAATATATCTTTGTGATGCACACAATTACAAGGCGCAGAACGAGGGAATAACTGGTGAGATCCTGAAGGGTGCATCCACTGGGTCTGCACTCAGCTAGTCAGTCGAGCTCCCCACAAAACTTACCCCAGCTCCCTTTATAGGAGGCCACCCATCACTCTAGCCTGCTCTGCCATTGCATCAGGTTGGAGGTTGGCTCATTTACCTGGTTTGGTTCTGTAACGGTACCCTAGCAGCTTGAGGCCCTCCGCTGATTGGGGTCGGCCATGAACGTGGTGCCCCAGCTGTCTGTATGGCACGCAGGCCAGGCAGCATGATGTGGGGTACAAGCTGTTGCCCGTATCGTACTCCCTGGCTGATGAAGCCAAAGGAGCAGCGGGGACCGACACAGTTTAGCTTCAGCAGCATCGCTGGAGTTGCCAGGCAGTGCTGAACTCAACGCTGGACTGCCTTCGGGGTCTCCAGCTCTGGATTTTCCTCAGCGCTAACTCCTGAGACCTTTCCCAGGGGTGTAGAGAGCGGAGTTTGAGATCGGAGTTACCTTTCTCCGAGATGAGCTACCAACCTCAGCTGACAAGTGCATCTCCCAAAGCCACTGGCTTTGAGGCATCTTTGCCCCTTCCCCTGTCAGGAGAAACAGCTCCACCGGGCTTAGTAGCTAAGCCACACGTGGAGGCCAGGGACTGGCTTTGGCTGCCAGAGGCTATTTTGAGCTGCACGATATTCGGAACATTTAATAAGTGGAGAGAGCTTATCCCCGCCACCGCGACCCGGCTACGACAACATTAAGGAACCTGTGTAGCAGGTTATGTAGTGCTTTACAGTGACAGCGATCAGGGTTCAAACCCAGCTACTGCCTGTAAGGAGTTTGTATATTGTCTCCGTGGTCCTGTGGGGTTTCTCTGAGTGCTCCAGTCTCTTCCCGCATTCCAGAGACGTACCAGTTTAATTTAGAGATACCGCGGGGAACAGGCCCTCTGGCCCTTGCAGCCCAGCAAACCCTAACTTAATGGCGGGATAATAAGACAATGACCGGTTATCTTATTAACCGGTACGTCTTTGGGCCGTGGGAGGAAACCAGAGAGCCCGGAGGAATCCCACACGGTCACAGGGAGAACGTACAGACAACGCAGGGATTGAACTCTGAACTCTGATGGCCCGAGCTGTAATCGTGCCGCGCTAGCCGGGGCGCTACTCTGGTTAGTGAGCCGTGGACACGCGCGTAGGTGCCAGAAGCGAGGCGGCACTTCCAGGCTGTCCCCAGCGCGCCCTCGGGCTGCGTTTGCTGTTTTGCATTCAACGATGCACTTCATTCTATGTTTCAATGTAAACATGACGAATAGAGTTCATCTTCAAATCTAATCTTTAAGTTGCAATCTGTTCACCAAATCAGCAGCAATTGATCACCTCTACCTCTCAAAGTCCCAAAGCTTCTGGGCGAGGAGGGGGTGTGGAAATTCCAGGGTTTGTTCCTGCTGCCCCACCTCTGTGTGAGGAGGCAATTCCTGGTAGCCTGGTCACCTTTTCGTACTCATCTACACTAATCCCACTAGCCTGCTCTAGGCTTTCCTGTTTAAATGCCTGTCTTAATATCTCTTCCACACAATGTTCGTGCCTGATTCCACCATCTCCTTCTGGCTGCAAAGTTCAGATAGCAGCTGGACTCTGTTTCAGAAAGAGCGGCCTTGGGGGGTGGTTATGTTGGGAGGTGAGGGTAAACCCTTTTAAAGTCCTGCCTCTCACCTTAAACCTCCACTGTCCCTGCCAGGGGAAACCGATTCTGACTACCTACCCTATCCAATCTCTCCTTGTAGCTGAAGTCCTGTAATTCAGGCATCATTCTGGTGATTCTACAGTGGGGCATGGCCAGCATCTTGTAAATGGCCACGAGCTGTCAACACTGGGACGTGTCTCAGCTGATAGGACCCAGTATATCCTACGGGTTAGAGCTCGTCTGGTTATACAACGTAGAACATTGCCACACAGAACTAGTCTTCTGTCCAGCAATGTTGTGCCACCCTTTTAATGTACTCTAAGATCGAGCTAACCCTTCCCTTCTGCATTACCTCTCGATTTTTCTTTCATCCATATGCCTATCACACACCAGTCACACACACCTGTCCTCATTGAGGGATCAGTAATGGAAAAGGTGAACAGCTTCAAGCCCCTGAGTGTCAACGTCTCTGTCTGGGTCTAACACATTGATGCAATTATGAAGAGGCCACGCAGCCGGCTGTATTTCATTATGGGTTTGAGGAGATTTGGGTACATCACAAAGGCTCTAGCAAGTTTCCAGAGATGTACAGTGGAGAGCATTCTGACTGGTTGCATTGCAGGCTGATATGGAGGAGTCACTGCTGCAGGATCAGAACAAGCTGCAGAGAACTGTAGACTCAGCCAGCGACATCTTGGGCCTCCCCAGCACTGAGGACATCTTCAGAAGGTGAGGTTTCAAGAAGGTAGTGGCCATCATGAAGGGCATCCATCACCTATAATATGCTAAAAACACAAAATGCTGGCAGAACTCAGCAGGCCAGACAGCATCTATGGGAGGAGGTAGTGATGACATTTCAGGCTGAAACCCTTCATCAGGAGTGAAGTAACATGGGATGGTCAAGGGGAGATAAGAAGTGGGGGGAGGGATAAAGTAGAGAGCTAGGAAGTGATAGGTTAGAGGGAAATGGGCCAGGGGGAAGGTGGAGGATTATGGGAAATGACTTCTGATGAAGGGTTTCGGCCCGAAACGTCGTCACTACCTCCTCCCATAGATGCTGTCTGGCCTGCTGAGTTCTGCCAGCATTTTGTGCTTTTATTTATTTCCAGCATCTGCAGATTCACTTGTGTTACCTATAATATGCTCTCTTCTAATTGTGTAGGCCTCCGTTAGTCTCGATAGGCCACGGGTTTGCACCTTGGAAAGTTTCCAGGGCGCAAGCCTGGGCAAGGTTTATGGAAGACTGGCAGTTGCTCTCCATGCCACCGATGTTGTTCAAGAGAAGGGCATTAGGACCCATACATACAGCTTGGCACTAGTGTCGTCGCAGAGCAATGTGTGGTTAAGTGCCTTGCTCAAGTACACACACGCAGCCTCAGCCAAGGATCGAACTAGCAACCTTCAGATCACTAGACAAACGCCTTCACCACTTGGCCACGTGTCTCTGATTACTGCCATTAGAGAAGAGGTACAGAAGCTTGAAGGGACACACTCAATGTTTTAGAAGCAGGTTCTTTCCCTCCTTCACTGGACTTATGAACAGACAATAAACTAAACTGAGAACACTACGTCATTATTATTGCTTTGTTTTTGCATGACTTACTTAATTTTTAAAAATATATTTCTTATTGTAATTTATAGTTTCTTTTGTTTATTGCACTGTTTTGCTGACTTTAAGTTCACAATACATGATAATAAACCTGATTCTGATTCTGATCCTAAATGTCTCTGTTATACCTGTTTCTATCACCACCCGTCAGGACGTTCCACACTCTGTGTAGAAAACTTTCCCCTCTCATTCCCCCTATATTTTCCCCCAAACACTTTAAAATTATGCCCCTTGTTTTTTTCCATTTCTGGGACAAAATCTCCGGCTGTTCAGTTTACCAAAGCCTCTGATCATCCTTTACACCTCTATCACCTCTATCAAGTCACATCTCATCCTCTTTGTCTCCAAAGAGAAAGGCCTTAGCTCACTCAGCCTTTCCTCATAAGACACGCTCCCTAATCCAGCCAGCATCCTGATAAATCTCCTCTGCACTCTCCGTAAAGTTTCCACATCTTTCCTATAATGAGGCAACCAGAACGGAACATAATATCCCAAGTGGGATTTATTCAGGATTTTAAGGAGTTGCAGTGCTACCTCACAACTTTTGAACTCGATCCCCTGAAGGACGCCACACCATACTCCTTTTTAGCAACCTCATCAACTTGTGATTTTGGACGGGACCCTGCCCTCACTGACTCCTGTTGTCTAGTGATGAAGCCTTGGTTCTAGGATTGTTTGACGGAGACCTGCCCCAGTATCCGGTGACTCTTTCCATGTCTGGAGATTTCTGCAGCCATCCACATGCAACCAGTCAGCAGGTTCAGACTCATCCATTAATTTATCACGTGTGCATCGAAACATGTAGTGAAGTGCGTCATTTGCGTGAACAACTGCGCTGGGGACAGCCCGCAAGTGTTGCCACACATTCTGGTGATGCCCACAATGCTCCACAGAACAACATGAGCAACTACAGAACGGAGCAGAATTAGGCCCGTCCACCCACTGTGTCTTCTCAACTATTCCATCCTGGCTGATTTTATTTTCCCTCTCAGCCCCGTTCTCCTGCCTTCTCCCCATTGACTGATCAAGGGTCACTCTGACTATCAAACTCCACTGGTAGGCGCTTCAGATCCCTCCAGACTAAGACTAATAGACACTGGAGAAGTTTTTTCCCTACTGCGGTCACTTTGCTGAACAGTTAACTGCCGGTTAACTGTCGGCTAACTATTACTTGGATTGCACTACTTGTATGTATAATCTATATTTTCATTTATATTTATCATTATTATTGTTATGAGCAGAGAGACAACATCTGCCGGAAGTAAATTCCTTGTATGTGCAATTAAAGTCTGATTCTGATTCTGATTTAAATGACTTGTTCTCCACAGCTGTCCTTGGCAGAGAACTCACGGCCTCCGACTAATGAAATTCCCCCTAGTCTCTGTTCTAAAGTGATGCCCTTCTATTCTGGGGTTGTGCCTTCTCATTATTGGAAACATCCTCTCCACGTCCACTCTATCCAGACCTTACTTTGTTCCCACTGCCTAAATGTTTTACCTTCTAAGAGATTTGCCTGGTGGCGTGCTGTCAGGAGTTTAACCACAATGCTCCAGTTTCCAGCATAGGATCAAAATAAGAACCAGAATCAGGCTTGTTATTACCATTATATATGTTGCAAAATTAGTTGCTTTGCAGCAGAAGTACAGTGCAAAACCTAAAAAATTACTATGTTAAAATAAGAAATATGAAAATCCAACTAAGCAGCGCAAATAGTGATATGGTGTTTATGAGTTCATAGACCATTCATAAATCTGATGGCAAGGTGGAAGAAACTCTCCAAGTGTGAGTCTTCAGGCCCCTGTACCTCCTCCCTGACGGTATAATGGGAAGAGAGCACGTCCTGGGTGGTGAGGTGCTCCTTGATTATGGGTGCTGCCTTCTGAAGATGCCTGATGGTGGAGAGCCCCGGCTGACACCGCTGTCTCCACGAAACCTGGGCAAAGGTTCTGCCACAGATACGATTGGCAATTAGGGAGAGGGCACTTTGTCCTACGAGCGGGAATCTCATAAAGGGAGTGGTTGGATGGATGTTGGGTGAACACACAGGGGCAGAGTTATGGCCAATAGAGTTTGCTTAAGAAGATTACTCCTGCGTTGTATACACACCAATGGGTGTGACAGGCTGACCATGCCTGGAAGCACCTGTGTAACACAGAAGGAGACCCTTCAGCCCATCTAGTCTATGCCAGACTGTTACTCTGCCATGTCCCATTGACCCACACCTGGACCATAGACATTCAAACGCCACCCATCCACATACTTATCCAAACTTCTTTTAAATGTTGAAATTGAACCCACATCTACCACTTCTGCTGGCAGCTCGTTCCATACTCACACCACGCTTTGAGTGAAGAAGTTCCCCCTCACGTTCCCCTTATGTACTTCACCTTTCACCCTTAACCCAGCCTTGGTGGAAAAAGCCGGCTCATGTCTCTCCTCATTCTGCTATTTGTTTCCAGGGGATGAAGTATAAACCTACTCAAGCTTTCTCATGGCAAATTCTCTCTACACTCTTCCAATGTTATTGATATCTTTCCAATAGATAGTTAACCACAACTGCACACAATACCCCGAATCAGGCCTTACACATATCTTACCCAACTTCAACATAACATCCCAACTCCTGTAGTCAGTACTCTGATTTACGAATGCCAATGCACCATAAATCGGCATTCCCTTATGACCCTATCTACCCACCATTGCACTTTCAAGGAATTATGGATCTGTATTCCCAGGATGCCCAGACTGGCCACCAGCTCACAACACAGTGACGTCTCAGCTAGTGAGTGTTCTTCCTGGGGTCTCCCAGCATTTCTCAGCTGAACCACCCCTCCAGGATCCTCTCCGGATCCGCCCAATCACAGTACCCAATGATTTCAGTGAGAATTTCAGGGTGTAGGTTCAGAAACAATGGGGGGGGAGGTGGGGGTGATAGTTCATGGCCCATGTTTATTAAAAGTTCTTTATATTAATGACCTGGATTACTTTTAATGATTATTTTGTGTTTTTTTAATCAACTTTATGGGAGACACTGAGACCCCTGTGTTTAAGTGCTGAATCCACTGCCTTTGTTTGTATTCGTGATGGATATTGTGGGCTGTGGTAAATCGTCGGTAGAGCAGGAATAAACTATAACTGAATGGCAAGATGGGGCAGATGACATTTAATGCAGAGAGGGGTGAACTGATACAGTCCAGCAGAAAGAATAAGGAGAGATGGTTCAGTTCCAAAGGGTGTGAAGGTATAGAAGTCACCCACTGCCCCACTGGTGCACCGTTGCTGCAGACTATACCATCTACAGGACTCACTGCGGCAACTAGCCAAGATCCATCCAAACCCAGCACCTCTACCAGCTGGAGAGCAAAAGCACGGGGAACACCACCCCTTCTCTGTGGCTGTCCAAGTCACGCACTGTTCTGTGTGACTCTGTGCTTGTGTGTGTGTATGTGTCTGCATGTGTATGAGTTTCTGCGTATGTGTACGTGTCTGAGTGTGTGTATGCGTGTGCATATGTTTCTGTGTGTGAGTGTGTCTTTGTGTGTTTGACATTCTAAGTGTGTGTGTGAGAGATGCTCTGTGATTTCACGTCTCTGAGTGTGTGTCTCTGGGTATGAGGTCCGATGTGTACCTTGGCACGTGTACGCTATGATGCTGAAAAGCAAATTCATACCTTTATATTGAATAGACGAGATTACTTTCTGCTGGCCTTCCAAAGCAATCCATTGACCAACTTCAACTCACTCAGAAGGCGATTGCCAGACTTTTAACTAAAACGAGGATAAAGGAGCATATTGCTCTCATCCTGACTCCTCTGCATTGGCTTCCTGTATCTTTTAGAATTAATAATTCTTTACTTGTAATTCTTACTTGTCTTTGAAGCTCTCAATGGTCTGGGACTAGAATACATCACAAAACCATTTTCATTTTATAATCCTGCTCAAGCTCTCAGGTCTTCTTCCACCAGAATCTCAAATTTAAACAATCCCCTCAAAGGATAATTGGCAGTCCAGTTTTTTTGAACTACACTCCCAGACTGTGGAGCTCAATACCGAACACTATAAGGGATACAGACTCATTTGACACACTTAGACGCCAGCTCAAAACTTACTTACTTTTAACTAACATCATTTTGTCTTTTATTTTCATGTTTTACTTTATCCCATTGAAAATCACTTTGAACTACATCATCTGTATTGAAAGTGCTCTATAAATAAGCTATTATTATTGTGTGTATCTGTGTGAGTATGTGTGCATGTGTGTGTGTTTGTCTGTACTGTATCGGCGCAAACCCTCACACCTGCTCATGTGTTATGCAAACACCTGGTTAAGAGTGTCCAAGTGTACTCAAATATGATTTGAGATTTGGCCAGATACATTTCACAACCCTGGCCACTACTTTTAGATTCCTTTCGTGCCACTGATTAATCCTCTTTCAAATCAGCAGACCAGGCACCACCGATTCACAGCCTAACTTGTTACTTTGGTTCACAGCCTAACTTGTTACTTTGGTTCAGTGAGCCAGCAAGGCTGAGACTGCAGAGGAAATTTTGTGTGTGTGTGTGTGTGTGAGACAGTAACCTTGTTTTGTAAGTGTCTTGCCTTTGCACACTATGATGCCTCCCACAATCCTAGCAAAATTTAAACTTTCTCTAAATCATCTTCACCTCTTTAAAACCACTCCACAAGGCGATGAAAACGTCACCTCCTGCAGTTCTCACTAACCAGTCCACTTGAACTCCCAGCTCTCCTGCATCACCAGCTATGTCTGCATTGCTTTCTCACTGTGCTGACCACCACCGTCTGTGTGAGCTTCCCGAATCAGACTCCGGTTTAATATTACTAGCATATGTTATGAAATATGTAATGTGGCAGCAGTGTTACAATTCATAATATACTATAACTATAAATTACATAAAAGAGCATGTCCTGGGGGGTGGGGGTCCTTAATAACAGATGCCACCTTTTTGAGGCATCGGTCTTTGAAGGTAACGTAGGGTAACATCCCCAATCTACAAGAAAATTAGCTCCCCCACCATCTTTGCTATTCCTCCACATTCTGTTGCCTGGATTAGAGGGTATGAGCTATAATGAGAGGTCAGACAAATTTGTAAACACCAGATTTGTAAGCACTGCTTTCTGGTAGTATTGATGGTGAGTTCGTGGATGTGGTGGGGACCAACAAGTATCTGGGGGTGCACCTGAATGACAGACTTGAGTGGAGCACCAACACAGAGGCTGTGTACAAGAAAGGCCAGAGTCACCTCTACTTCCTGAGGAGACTGAGGTCCTTTGGAGTACGCAGGCCTCTCCTTCACATGTTCTACCAGTCTGTTGTTGCCAGTGCAATCTTCTATGTGGTGGTGTGCTGGGGCAATGGCATCAACATGGGTGATGCCAACGGGCTCAATAAACTGATTAGAAAGGCTGGCTCCGTGATAGGAGTCAAACTGGACCCACTGGAGGCTGTGGTAGAACAAGGGACCCTACAGAAAACCCTGGCAATTCTGGACGATGTTTCTCACTCTCTGCATGCCACCTTGGCTGACCAGAGGAGCACTTTCAATAACAGACTAAGACAACTGCTCTGCTTCAAACAGTGCAATATGAGGTCATTGTTACCCTTGGCCATTAGGCTCCATAATGAGTCAACCCATAGCCGGGGAAGTGATTTTGTAATCTTTGACTTGCAAATCTTGAACATTTTAAGGTAGCTTATTTTAATTCTTTCTTGCTTCTCTTCTAATATTTGTATATCTGTGCACGTGTAATGCTACGGTGACACTTTAACTTCCGCTGGGATTAATAAAGTATCAACCAGTCTGACTATCTATCTGCAGAGGTCGGAAACCTTGAGCAGCAGACACGAAAAGCTAGTCAGACAGCATCTGTGGAGACCTTACTGCAGGACTGGGAAGGAAGGGGGATGAGCCGAATAAGAAGGTGGGGGGGGGGGGAGAGTACAAGCTGGCAGGTGATAGGTGAGACCAGGTGAGGGGGAAGGTGGGTGTGGAGGAGGAGGGATGGAGCGAGATAAAGGGCTGACAAAGAAGAAATCAGATAGGAGAGGAGAGAGGGAGAAAGGGATGGAGGGGCACCAGAGGGAGATGCTGGGTAAGTAAGGAGAGGAGTTGGGTTGGGAGTAACTAGAATGAAGAATAAAGGAGGGTAATTTCCATAGGTCAGAGAAATCAATGTCCATGCCATTAGAACAAACACGAGGAAATCTGCAGATGCTGGAAATTCAAGCAACGTACGCAAAATGCTGGTGGAACGCAGCAGGTCAGGCAGCATCTATAGGGATAAGCACAGTCAATGTTTCGGGCCGAGACCCTTCGTCAGGACTCGACCAGAAACATCGACTGTGCTTCTTCCTATAGATGCTGCCTGGCCCGCTGCATTCCACTAGCATTTTGTGCCTGTTTCATGCCATAAGGTTGGAGGCTACCCAGACGGATTATGAGGTGGGGTTCCTGCGGCCTGAACTTGGCCTGATTGTGGAATGGAAGTGGACAGTGGGATTGATTTTGCGTTATTTTCTGTGGACTGTTGCGATAGACTGGCGTCCTATCCGGGGGGAGGAATCTCGTACTCTCAGTCGCTTCATGCCACGGAAACTAGCATAAGCACCGGCCTGATGAGACCATAGGACTCAGGACAGACGTCAGCTTTAGCTTAACTCTGTGGACTGTTGAAGACTGAGAGGAGACCAGATAGGTGTTATCCAGCTTTTTTGTACGTCTTGATTTGACCACAGCATCTGCAGTGTACTTTGTGTTTACGGATAGAGCAGAGTCTTTTTCCTGGAGTGGCACTGTCAAGTTCTACGGGATGTGAGAGGGGATGGTTTGGGTGTGTTTTTCACATAAGGGTGGTGGGTGCCCAGAAGATGCTGCCGGGGACAGTAGTGGAAATAGATACAATACATAGACATTTAAGTGGCTATCAGGCATGCACATGAATATGCAGGTAGATGGGATTCGTTTAATTTGGCATCGTGGCCAGCTGTTTAATTGTCCACCCCCATTCAGGAGGAGACATGGCCAGAGTGCAGGGCTCTCATTGAATGGGCTCATTGTAAGATCGTTCTGCTCTTTCTGGTGCATATTCATTCTCTGTAGCCCAGCGCCGTGGTTTCGGCTGGCCGGCACCATATGCCCTGGTGCAGGGTCTTTGCCCAAACCGGTGATTGTTTATTCCTCTCCATAAATGCCCCCGACCTGCATTCGGTACTGGATGTGTGGCACCACATCATTAGGTTTGCCCGGTGCTGATCCCAGCACTCACTCCTGCAATCCTGTGAGCATTTCTGTATCCCGTATCTACGGAAGGATGCACAGGCCCCGGAGAGGGTTCAGAGGGTTCACAAGAACAAACCTGGGAACGATAGACTTGGTGTAGGACGAGTGTTTGATGTCTCTGTGCCTGTACTCTCTGCAGCGCAGAAGAACTTGGGGGGATCTCATTGAAGCGGAGAGAAATTTCTGCAGAATTCAGTGGCAAACCTGTGGGATTTGTTGGCGCAGAAGGCATGTCATCGGGTGAGATTAATAGGTTCTGGATTGGTAAGGGGGTTAAAAGTGATAGGTATAAAGCAGGAGAGTGGTGTTAAAAATCATCCATGACTGAATGGATTAATTCTGCTCCTATACCTTTATGGTGTTACTGTCTTCCTCACTGAGCCGGGGTCGATCCCCCTGATGTCGCAGTAATGGTGGTCAGGGGTCAGGCTGTGAGGTCAGACGTTGTGGAGGTGAACTTCCACAGCTGGATCTGATTTGAGTCTCACACACGGAGGGGTCCTTGGTTTGAAGCAAGAAGTGCAGCAATTAATTTGGTGAAATGCGGTTTTTGAGGATAAGTTGAGTGAGCTAGGAATTTTTCCGTTTGGAGTGAAGGAATGGCTAATATGAAGGAGCATAATTTTAAAGTGATTGGAGGAAAGTTTAGGAGATTATCAGAGGTAGGACGTTTACACAGAGAGTAGTAGGAGTGTGGAAAACGCATTTAGGAATGATAGTAGATGCAGAAACATTAGGGACACAAGAGACTCTTAGAGAGGTACATGGATGAAGAGAAGTGGAGGACTACGTGAGAGGAAAGCATTAGATATATCTTAGAGTATGTTAACGGTTGGCATAATTGCATGGACCAAAGGGCTGGTACTGTACTGGTTTATGTTCTAATTTTGACACAGTAAAATCCCATGGGACAAACATGGTGACAGCTAGATGATATTTTTCAGAAATGTTTATTGCGGGAAAGTCAACGCCCCGCAACACAGTGGGGAACTTCACTGTGTAAAGCTTGTGTAACGTGTTGACACAAAAACCCACGGACCGAGACTGGGAGAGCTTTCGCGAGAGAGCAGCTCTGCGAAGCAGTGGAAAAGGTGGGCAGTTTCAAATTCCTGGGTGTCAGCATCTCTGAAGATCTAGAGTATCCTGGGTCCAATATATTGATGCATGGCAGTGGCTGCATGTCACTAGGAGTCAGGGGAGACTTGTTTGATCACAGAAGACTCTCGCAAATTTATACAGATTTTCTGTGGAGAGAATTCTAACTGGTTGCATCACCGTCTGGTAGTTTGGGCGGGGGGTGTGCTGAGGGGAATCACTGCACAGGATTGGAAAAAGTTGCAGGAAGTTGGAATCTCAGCCAGCTGCAGCCTCCCCAGCATCCAGTGCATCTTTAAAAGGTAATGCCCCAAGAAGCATTAAGGACCCTCATCATCCAGGACATGCCTTCCTCGCGTTGCGACCGTCAAGGAGGAGGTACAGGAGCCCAAAGACTCCCACTCAGCACTTTAGCAACAGCTTCTTCCCTCTGCCAACAGATCTCTGAATGGATAGTGAATCTATGAGCACGACTGCACTATTTGTTTTCTTTTTGCACTACATAATTTAATTTTATATGCTGTATATATTTCTTAGATAATTTATAGTTTTTGTTCACAAGTATGAGGTATTGCACTTTGGAAGGACAAACCAAGGTAGAACATATAAGGTAAATGGTAGGGCACTGAGGAGTGCAGTAGAACAGAGGGATCTGGGAATACAGATACAAAATTCCCTAAAAGTGGCGTCACAGGTAGGTAGGGTAGTAAAGAGAGCTTTTGGTACATTGGCCTTTATAAATCCAAGTATTGAGTATAAGAGTTGGAATGTTATGGTGAAGTTGTATAAGGCATTGGTGAGGCTGAAATTGAAATACTGTGTACAGTTTTGGTCACCGAAGGTTGAAAGAATGCAGAAAAGGTTTACAAGGATGTTTCTGGGACTTGAGAAACTGAGTTACAGAGAAAGGTTGAATAGGTTAGGACTTTATTCCCTGGAGTGTAGAAGAATGAAGGGAGATTTGATAGAGGTGTGTAAAATTACAATGGGTATAGATAGAGTGAATGCAAGCAGGCTTTTTCCACTGAGGCCAGGGGAGAAAAAAACCGGAGGACAGGGGTTAAGGGTGAAGGTGGAGAAGTTTAAAGGGAACATTAAGGGGGGCTTCTTCACTCAGAGAGTGGTGGGAGTGTGGAATGAGCTGCCAGATGAAGTGGTAAATGTGGGCTCACTTTTAAAATTTAAAAAAAACTTGGACAGGTGCATGGATGAGAAGTGTAAGGAGGGATATGGGCAGGTGTAGGTCAGTGGGACAAGGCAGAAAAATGGCTCAGCACAGCCAAGAAGGGCCGAAGGGCCTGTTTCTGTGCTGTAATGTTCTATGGTTCTATTATTATGCATTGCAATGTACTGTGGTCACAAAACAACAAATTTCACCACATCATATGCCAGCGATATTAAACCTGAGAATAACAAAACACAAAAATCCTATTAATAAATAACATCCTGGCTGCCTCACATTAACCCGCATGAGCAGGAAGTCCCTCCGTTGCACACTTCATCTGAGGAGTGACGTCTCTGAAAGTGCTGATTCCCTCGATTCTACAAGATTCCAGATTGTTTATTGTAAATTAGACCACAAGACATTGGAGCAGAATTAGGCCATTCTGCCTTTTGAGCCTGCTCTGTCATTCCATCAGGGCTGATCCAGTTCCCTCTCAACTCCATTCCCCTGCCTTTTCCCCATATTCATGCCCTGACTTATCAAGAGTTTATCAAGCTCTGCCTTAAATACACTCAATGACCTGCACTCCACAGATGCCAGTGGCAACAAATTCCACAGGTCCACCTCCCTCTGTCTTAAGAAATTCCTCTTCATCTTCGTTCTAAATGGACGTCTCTCTATTCTGGGGTTGTGGCCTCAGGTACTAGACTTCCCCACTATGGGAAACATCCTCTCCACATCCATTCTATCTAGGCCTTTCAACATTTGATAGAGATCCAATGAGATTCTTAAATTCTGGCGAGCACAGAGCCATCAAACCCTTGTCATATGAAAAGCCTTCCAATCGTGGAATCATTTTCGTTAACCTCCTTTGAACCCTCTCCAATGTCAGCACATCCTTTCTTGGATAAGGGTCCCAAAACTGCTCACAGTACTCCAAATGAAGCCTCACCAGTGCCTTATAGAGCCTTAACATTACACCGTTGTTTTTATATTCTAGTCCTCTTGGAATAAATGATAACGTTGCATCTGCTTTCCTCACCA
The DNA here is from genome assembly GCF_030144855.1 of Hypanus sabinus. Lineage (NCBI taxonomy): Eukaryota > Metazoa > Chordata > Chondrichthyes > Myliobatiformes > Dasyatidae > Hypanus > Hypanus sabinus. The sequence continues at coordinate 20,077,196 of NC_082727.1, read as the reverse complement.
CCGACTCAACCTGAAAGTTAATCTTTAAGGAATCCTGCACAAGGACTCCCAAGTTCCTTTGCACCTCATATATTTGAATGATCTCCCCTTTTAGAAATAGTCTATGCATTTATTTCTCCTACCCTAGTGCATGACCGTTCACTTCCTGATACTGTATTTCATCCGTCTCTGCTTTGCCCATTCTGCTAACTTGAAAAAGTCCTTCTGCAGCCTCCCAGCTTCCTCAAATCTAACTGCCTCTCCGCCTGTCTTCATATTGTTTGCAAACCTGGCCACAAAGCCACAAAATCACTCACCCAAATCATTGACATGGGACGTGAAAAGAAGCGGTCCCAACACTGACCCATGTGGAACACCACTGGCCACCTCAGCCAACCAGGAAGGGCTCCCTCTTTGTCCCCTGCTACTCATGCTAGAATCATGCCTGCAATGCCATGGGCTCTTAACTTGTTAAAACGATCTCATGTGTGCCACCTTGTCAAAGGCCTTTTGAAAATCTAAGTACATAACATTCACCAATTCTCCTTTGTCTATCCTGCTTGTTATTTTATCAAAGAATTAGAGCAAATTTTTCAGACAAGATTTTTCATGCTGACTACGGCCTGTTTTCTCATGTGTCTCTCAGTACCCTGAAACCTCATCCTTAACGATCAACAACTTTTTCCCAGCCACTGAAGTCAGGGTAACTGAGCCTATAATTTCCTTTCTTCTGCCTTGCTCCCTTCTCGAAAAGTGGATTGACATTTGCAATTTTCCAGTCCATCGGAAGCATGTCAGAATCTATTAATTCTTTTGAAAGATCATTGCTAACACCTCTACAATCTTATCAGCCACCTCTTTCAGAGCCCTGGGGTGTAGTCCATCTGATCCAGGTGACTTATCTACCTTCTGACCTTTCAGCTTCCCAAGCACCTTCTCCTTAGTAAAAGCAACTGCCCCCTGAGACTCCTGAACTTCCGACTTACTGCTTGTGTCTTTCACAGTGAAGATAGTTCATCAGCCATTTCTTGTCCTCTATTACTTCCTCCCATTTGTCATTTGCCAGTGTGCTGATATCTACTCTTGCCTCTCTTCTACTCTTTGTATATCTGAAAATACTTTTGGTATCTTCTTTGAAAGTATTGGGTAGCCTGCCTTCATCGTTAATCTCTTCACTTATTATGACTTTTTCAGTTGGTTTTTAAAAGCTCCTAACTTCCCACTAATTTTTCCTCTATTACAAGATGCCCTCTCTTCTGCTTTTATGTTGGCTTTGACTTCTCTTGTTGGCCGTGGTTGGTAATTCTTTCATACACGATTGTAAAGGAAAACAAATGATTGTTACTCTGGGTCTGATGCAGCATAACAAAAGCAAGATAAGCACTAAAGAACACAATAAAAAGCAAAGACTAACACAATAGATAGAAATGCAATTCTATGAAACACAAAGTACTTCCAATTGCTATATGCATAGACTGTATTAAAGTGACGATAGGTGATGTGTATGTAGAGATGGTGGAGGGTGGTGAGGTGGGTTAATGGGTGAATATGTTCATTAGTTTGGTAGCTTGAGGTAAATAATTGTTTTTGAGTCTAATGATTATGACATGGGTGAGGCATAGCTTGTTCTCTGATGGAGTGAGAGGAACGGCCTACGAGCAGGGTGGGTGAGACCCTTCATGATATTGCTGGCCTTATTGGTGGAGGCTGGTCCCAGTGAAGCATTGGGCAGGTTTAGCTACCTCCTGTCCGCCACAGTGCGTTTCCAGTGCCACACGCTCTCCACTGTGCATCTGGTGCTCAAGAACCAGCTCTCCTCAGCTTTCTCAGAACTGAGCTCCGGTGTCAGGCGTATCTGCCGATACTAATTCCGATTACTCCCGAATCATTCCCTCCCTGCACGGTGCTTTTAAATCTTGGTTCCTAACTCCTTCCTTTTTTGATTGAATTTCAGCAATATTTGCTGAGCCGATGTAATAGTGTTTTACTTAATTGTGTTGTATAATCATTATATTTTATTGTGGCATAGTGGGACTACATTGGCGTTCATTGCACAGTATTAGCAGTTTACAGGATTAAGCTGTGAATGGGATGTGTCTTTTTTATATTACCTTATGCAGCCATCTTGCAGCAGTATCAGTTTGGCAGCTTTGCTCCCGTTCTTGGTGTTGTGTTATTTGTGGCTGGTACTGTTTGGTCCAGCACTGCCATGCTATATCGTTTTATTGTTTTGTGGATAGTTATGGTAGAATTATGTTACGCTGTCACTTTATTATTGTTCTGCTGTGTGCCATTATTGCATTTGTTCCTCATTCCCTGTGCAATGTGTATAATTCCTGTGCTTGATTGATGGATGTTCACTCTTCCTGCACTCAATTTATACCGTGTGCTATTGCCAGTCTCAGTGCTCTGTTCCCCTTCTGTTGGGCTATTGACAGGTTATCATGTTGGGCTGTAGGATCTCTGCAGCTATTATAATATATCGATGACTTATTGAGTTATTCTGTTGGGTTGCTGTACTTAAGAGTTACTGCAGTGTTGGATATTAGTGTATAATTAGATTGGATTCTAGCTAGTTGCAGGATTTTTGAATTATTGATTAATGATTCATTATTGAATACGAATAGATCACTAGACTCGATTTTATACTGATATACAATCAGTGGCCACTTTATTAGGTACACCTGTACATCTGATTTTTAAAGCAAATATCTAACCAGCCAATCGTGTGGCTGCAACTCAATGCATAAAAGCCTGCAGACATCATCAAGTTGTTGCTCAGACCAATACATTAGAATGGGGAAGAAAGCTGATCTGAGTGGCTTTGACCGTGGAATGATTTTTGTCGCCAGAATATCTCAGGAACTGCTGATCTCCTGGAATTTCCACACAGAACAGTCTTGAGTCTAGGGGTTTCAGAGAATGGTGTGAGAAACAAAAAAAAATCCAGGGAGTGGCAGTTCTGTGGCCAAAAGTGCCTATTTAGCGAGAGCAGTCAGAGGAGAATGGTCAGACTGGTTCGAGCTGATGGGAAGGTGACAATAATTCGAATAACCATGTGTTACAACAGCAGTGTGCAGAAGAGCATCTCTGAACGCATAACATGTTGGACCTTGAAGTGGACGGGCCACAGTTGCAGACATACACTCAGTGGCCATTTTAGGTACAGGAGATACAGGACATACCTAATAAAGTGGCCATTGAGTGTATTTGCAGGATTATTGAACTATTGATTCTATATTGTAGTCCATGGTTAAATCCTGGCATTTGGTTATTGATTAGTTATTGAATCAATTACAACGTTGCTCTGTTCTGTTATTGTGCTGATGGATGAGTAGTTCGGATTATTGTAGAGTCTGTGTGTCGTGCATTGAATACTGTGTTTTTGAATCACATCATTGCTTTTTCCCTCATGAAGGATCCCAAACCCAAAGGCATCATTTCAGAGTGAGGAGCAGCCCATTTCAGATGGAGATGGGGAGGAATATTTTCTCCAAAAGCACCTGGATCTTTGCAATTATCCAACCCCAAAGCTGCGTAGATAGTCAAGGCCATATTGGAGAGTTTATGGCCTGCTTTGTGAAGCACCTTCACTGTCTGTGGCAATAAGTGTGATATCCCGGTGGCCACTCATTTTAATTCAACATCCCATTCCCTTTGCGGCACGCCGGTGCACGGCTTCTATTCCGCCATAACGAGGCCACGTTCAGGTTGGAGGAGAAACACCTCAGTTTCCATGGGGGTAGCATCCAACTTGAAGATTTGTTTCTCTACCAATATTTACTCCACCCACCCTCTTCTCTATTTCTCCATTCCCCATTCGCGTAACCTTCTCACCAATCTCCTCACCTGCTCATCACCTCCCTCTGGTGTCCCTCCTCCCTCCTTCCCTCACTCTCATGGTCTACTGTCATCTCCTATCTGATGACCAATTCAGCTCTTAACCTCTTTCACTTAATACCTCCCAGCCTCTCCCTTCAACCACCCCCCCTCCTCTAACCTCCTACCTCACCCCTCACCTGGTCTCACCTATCACTTGTCAGCTTGTATTTCTTCCTCACCTCCTATCTTCTTCCCCACTTCATTTCCAGTCCTGATGAAGGGTCTCGGCCTGTAACGTTGACTATTCATTTCCCTCCATGTCTTCGTGTCTGACCTGCTAAGTTCCTCTGGCATTTTGCGTAGTGTTGCTCAAGATGTCCAATATCTCTGCAATCTTGTTTGTTCAAGATTTATGGAAACCGAGTTTTTTTGGGAACGGGCGGAGTGGAGACCTGCATCTGATCAGTCATAGAGAGGGTCAGCCTGGAGGAGGTGAATGGTCAGCTCCTGCTTCTGCCTCTCAAGTTCCAATTTTATTACTTTGCCCTCTGTTGTGATGGAAATGAGACAGATTCTGTGGATCTCAAAGGCAAAGGCTCTGGACACACAGTTTTAATAATAAGGAGTTTATTTACAAGGGGAGAAGAGCTTGGGAACAACACAAGCAGCTACAATATTCGCACAAACACGCTTAGAATAGACGAGCGTGGGAAAAGTCGGGTCGGCAGTACAATACACGGGAAAACGGTGTGGGGACAGAGTACAGGTACACATACAAACAAGGGAAAAGTAACTACGATACTCGCCACCCTTGACTACGGGCAGGCACGGCTCTCTGCTACAGGGACAACAATAAACACTCCCAAACCCTATTCAATGCACAGCTCACCACATGTCTCCAGCGTTGTCCTGCACTCTTCAGCCTGGAGTGAAGCAGGGTGGTCCCTCGAGGATGGCAAAAAGAGAGCGAGCCAAACACATGTAGCACCCTTTATAGGTCAGGGGGCTGGAGGGTCCAGCCCAGGTGATTCACCGGGGGGGGGGCAACAGCTTGGTGCGAGACGGGTTAATCCAATTAAGGTGGCCAGTGGTTAAGTGTGCATTGATTAGTTGGGAGGGGTGAAATGTTGACAGGCAGGTGGTGTGACCTCCGACCAGGTGAGGGCAGTGCTGTCACGGGACAGGCAGGTGGTGTGACCTCCGACCAGGTGAGGGCAGTGCTGTCATGGGACAGGCAGGTGGTGTGACCTCCGACCAGGTGAGGGCAGTGCTGTCACGGGACAGGCAGGTGGTGTGACCTCCGACCAGGTGAGGGCAGTGCTGTCACGGGACAGGCACTGCTCTATGGACACACCCTCTGTCATTGGCACTAGTTCCATTATCTCATGGTTTCATACGATGCATTGTTAGTGTGGGGAAATGTTAATAGGGCGATGGAGGAACACCTCATGTAAGGAGGAGATCATGGAACTGACACAGGACTTGGCCCATGAGGACAGTACTGAGGAAGGTCTTTGTCATGGCTTCTGTTTCTTTATCCCTCTGCTGCTGCTCTATGTGTAAATGAAGGCTGTGCTTGTTGTCATTAACACTCAATAATCAGTATCAGTTTTACTATCACTGGCATAGGTTGTGAAATTTGATGTTTGGCAGCAGCTAACCATAAAATTACAATTACAATTTAGGCAACTGTCAGTCTCGAGAGACCATGGATTTGCACCTTGGGAAGTTTCTAGAGCGCAGGCCTGGGCAGGGTTGTATGGGAGACCGGCAGTTGCCCATGCTGCAAATCTCCTCTCTCCGCACCAGCGATATTGTCCAAGGGAAGGGCAAGGGCCGATACAGCTTGGCGCTGGAGTCGTTGCAGAGCAATATGTGGTTAAATGCCTTGCTCAAGGACACAACATGCTGCCTTAGCTGAGGCTCGAACTAGCGACCTTCAGATCACTAGAGCAACACCTTAACCACTTGGCCACATGCCAACACGCGCCAGTTGTAATATACAGCACATAAAAATAAATAAATAAATAAATAAATAGTGCGAAATGAGAGCAAAAGAGGTGAGATAGTGTTCAGGGTTCAGGGACCACTCAGAAATCTGATGGCGGAAGGGAAGAGGCTGCAAGATGTTGAGTACACATCAACATCTCCTGTACCAGGTAGCAATAAGAAGAGGGCATGTCCTGGATGGTGAGGGTCCTTCATGATGGATGTTGCCTGCTTGAGACACCACCTTTTGAAGGTGTCCTCGATAGTGAGGAGGCTATTGCCCATGATGGAGCTGACTGTTTACAACCCTCTACAGCTTTTCCCAATCCTGTGCATTGGCGCCTCCACACCAGACCGCGATACACTGAGTCAGCCCTCTCTCCACGGAATATCTATAGAAATCTGCTGGTCTTTGGTAACATACAAAATCTCCTCAAAAACCTAACGAAGTATAGACGCTGGTGTGCCTTCCTTTTAATTGCATCAATATGTTTGACCCAGGCTAGATCTTCAGAGATGTTGACATTCAGAGAGGTTTGCATTGATTTGCTCTGAATACAAAATGTGACAGATGTTGGAAATAAAAACAGAAAGGGCTGAAAACACTCAGTAGGCCAGACAATTTCTGTGGAGAGTGAAACTATCAGTGCTTGGCCAGATCTGAGAGGATTTAGAAATGAAATGAGTTTCAAGTGGAGATGGAGAAGACAGAAGTGGGCCACGTGAGAGGGTGAGGAGCACAACTGGGAGCCAAGGTGATGAAATGTTCGGGTTCTATATGAATGCTGGAAGTTGTACCAAAGCACTCATCGATGAATGAACTCACAGTCCAGCAATGTGGACAGGACACAAGTGACATCTCGTCCACAGTCCTGGAGTCCACTCTGTTTTTGAAGGCCATTGTGAGCAGGAGCCACGATGTCCGGTCATTCGGAACTCCCAGAGTTCGGGGTCCCATCACCAGCTAGTCTGGGGTTCAGTACTGAAGACTGAAGCCCAATGTTTGATTGGAAACCCGGAAAATGCAGCCCAGCGGCTGAAGTCCGGAGACCGGAGGCCGGAGGCCTGTCCTGGGAATGGAGGGCTATCTGTCTGCATGAGAGAGAGTTGCTGGGAGGAAAGGAGTGCCTGAAGTTTGGGTTTCTTTAGCATGTCGCACTAGACAGTCAGCTATTCTTGTCTGGTGTGTGGTGGCTGGATTTGTCTCCTTTGATGTTTTATTTTGTGTTTTTGTGTTGTTTCATCATCCCTTCAAAACTGATTAATCAGCTTCAAGACCTTGGCCTCGATTCCTCCTGTGCAACTGGATCTTCCATTTCCTTACTTGCAGATCCCAGTCAGTTCAGATTGGCAACAACATCTCCTCCACAATCACATCAGCACAGTTGTGTCACAACACTGTGTGCTTAGCCCCCTGCTCTAGTTGCTTGATACTTGTGTCTATGAGGCTAAGCACATCTTCAATGCCATATTTAAGTTTGCTGACGGCACTATAGTCGTTGGTCGAATCAAAGGTGGTGACAAATCAGCACATAGGAGGGAGATTGAAAATCTGGCTGAGTGACAACAACCTCTCACTCAATGTCAGCAAGACCAAGGAGCTGATTATTGACTTTAGGAGGGTAATCATGGTAATCAGTCCATCATGGGTAATTATAGGTGGGGAGGGTCAGCAACTTTAAATTCCTCAGTGTTATCATTTCAGAGGACTGGTCCCAAGCCCAGCACATAGAGCTTTTACAAAGGACGCACAGCAGTGCCTCTTCTTTCTTAGAAATTTGGGTTTCTTAGGCATGTCGCACTAGACAGTCAGCTATTCTTGTCTGGTGCGTGGTGGCTGGATTGGTCTCCTTTTGGATTAATCAGTCATGATATGAATGTTCCTGGCTCGACCCTTTTTTTTTTTGCGAGCTCGACACTCAACCCGGCACAGATGGAAAGCGTGCTGGGGAATGGCCCGACTCGGATTCGAACTCAGGAGCCTTCACTCTGGACACTGGCGCTGATGCCATTGCGCCACCAGCCAGCCTAGAAGTTTGTGAAGATTTGGCAAAAAATCTGGAAAACCTCCATAGACATGTGCTGGAGAATATACTGACTGGCTGCATCTCAACTTGATTTGGAAACACCAATGCTCTTGAATGGAAAACCCTACAAAATGTCATGGATATCACCCAGTCCATCGTGGGTAAAACCCTCTCCACCTCCGCAGAGCGCTGTCGCAAGAAAGCAGCACCCATCATCAGGTACACCCACCACCCAGGCCATGTTCTCTTCTCACTGCTGCCATCAGGAAGAAGGTACAGGAGCCTCAGGACTCACTCCACCAGGTTCAGGGACAGTTATTACCCCTCAATTATCAGGCTTTTGAACCCTCACTCATCTTCACTCACCCCAACACAGAACTGTTCCCACTACCTATGGACTTACTTTCAAGGACTCTTCATCTCATGCTCTTGATATTTATTGCTTGTTTATTTATTATTATTATTGTTTCTTTTTGTATTTACAGATTGCTGCCTCTTGCGCTTTGGTAGTTTGTCTGACCTGTTGAGCGGGGTCTTTCCTTGATTCTTTTTTTTATTAGTTTTTTTATACATTTTCTACATCGCTACAGATTTTAAATAACATAATACAAAAAAAAGATAATTGAGAAAGCACCCAAATTAAAGACAAGTAAACTTAGTATCCTCGCCAAGCCCCGCAACAAAAAAAACTCCAGACCAACCACAACACAATATAGAGAATATAAATCAGGACAATCAAACCCCCAAAACTGTAAATACACTTAGCAACAGAAGATATTAATGCCTACTACCAAAAAAAAGGGAGCTGAAAGCAAGGGACCGAAAAAAAACCTCAATAAAAGGTCTCCAGATCTTATGGAACTTTGTATCCGAATTAAGAACTGAATAATGAATTTTTTCAAGGTCTAAGCAGGACATAATATCATTAAGCCATTGAGCATGTGTGGGCGGGGCAACATCTCTCCATCTAAGGAGGATTAAACGTCTAGCCAGGAGAGAAGCAAAAGATAATATTCGACACTTGGTCGAACTCAGACGTAAATCTGTCTCACCCAAAAAAACCAAACAAAGCAATTAAAGGGTTAGGTTCTAGGTGCTGATTCAGAATATACGATAACGTTATGAAGACATCTTTCCAAAATTTCTCCAAGCTAGGACAGAACCAGTACATATGGATGAGAGAGGCCTCGCCCCTTTTGCATTTATTTTCCTTGATTCTATGGCGTTTCTTGTACTTACTGTGAATGCCCACAAGAAAATGGGTCTCAGGGTCGTAGATGGTGACGTACTCTGTATGTAGTTTGGTAATAAATTTAATTTGAACGTTGAACGTTGCTACATGCTATGCTGATGTGCAATTTGTGGCAAAACTTGCAGGCAGGCTGCCCCCAGCACATGCCTAGCTTGTGTTGTTTGTGAACACAAATTCATTATATGTTCTGATGTATGAGTGATAAGTAAATCTGAATAAATATGAATTACAAACAGAGGTGAGGGACTGGAATATGGACATATCCAGGTGAGAGGAGTCATAGGCAGAGCTTGGGGCCAGGCAGACTGGCACCCCTGGCGAACATCCATCATTTCTAGGAATTATTGCATTGTTAAATTTTGAATTAATCAGTCAGTAATTACAATTTATTACAGCACTGATGGATTGTAACATATTGCCGGAATATTATTTTTGAAGATTGTTATTTCAGCCAATTGTTTGATTAGCAACCTTAGATCATTTCCTTGATGGATTGGTGTTTAGTCCGACTTGCATTGTGGATTATCGTTTAGATTTGTTATTTTAGTGATGGACTTTTGTTATCACAGATTATTGCCTGGCTCATGCTGATTATTATATTGGATTATTGTTCTGATGGATTGTGCTATTGTTGGTTATTATATTGTTGTGCTATTGTGTTGAATTATTTTATGGTGGTGTTGAAATGAGTTTGAGGTAGGTCTCAGCCCATTATTGGCGGCCTTTTGACACAAGTTCTGTTTCATTTGTCTCCCAGATATGATACTGCATCTACTAAGTGACTCCTCCAAGGGGCCATCACACCAGAACATCGCTGGTGCACTTTGAAGAGATTTGCTCTGCCACTATCTCCACCTGACAGTGCCCACCCATGTTACTGGCTTGACAGCTGGCTAACATGTAGCTCCTACCCTCGCTTCATATGCACAGAAGAGTCATAGAATCCTCCAGCATGGAACTAGGCCATTCAGCCCTCTGAGTTCATGCTGACCATCAGCCACTCATTCAACCCACTTTTTAAATTCTCCCCCCCACATTATCATCCGCACCCTCTCACCCACAGATTTTACCCCTCACTGAAAGGCTAAGGGCAATTCACAGAGGTCAATTAATCGACCTCCCCTCACGTCTTTTAGACGTGGGAGGGAACTTGAGCATTCGGGAGAAATCCGAGGTGGCCGCAGGGAGAGCGTGCAAACTCCACAAAGGCAGCAACGGGGGAGAGGATTGAATCTGGGATACTGGAGACACGAGGCGGTGGCTCTACGACTTTGCCACCTTCGGTAAACACACGCCCACATCTTACACCCACGCTGCATGTAACACGTAACGCGTCCCCATGCTTTACAGCCATGCGTCCAACCCTCCCCCGCCCAACTTCATCAGGCATAATCTATATGAGACACTGCCTCAAGTAAGCAAGATCCAATATCAGCAACCTCCACCAGCTGGCCATGCCCCCTTCTGTCATCTGCCATCAGGCAGGAGATAATGAAGCCTGAAGTCACACACCACCAGGTTCAGGAACAGTTCATCCCTTCTGCCATTCAGTCCTTGAACAGTCTAGAAAACCTAAGCACTACCTCGGTATAGCACACTGTGGCCACTTTAATACTGATCTGCTGCAAGTTACTTCTTTATTGCACCTGAGCATACATGTCCTTGCACAGGTGACAAAGAACTGTGACCTCTGGTGACACATCCCTCTCTCAGAGAGGGACGGAATTTTAGATATTGGGGGAATGGAGGGGTATTGGTTAGAGTGGGAAAATGGTGCTGAGGTTGAGCAGGTATGAAAGGCCAAATGGCCCGTTGTGTCCATTCATCCATCCTCGATTCTCCCTTCGACCGACAGTACATGTTTCTGTCGAGGCCCAGCCTACGGAGGTTGTGGCGTTTCAGTGGTTCAGTAACTGGGCTGCCAGCTAGAGCTTGCCCCCCTCATCCAGGGGCACGAGTTCAAATCCAGCACTGCAGCTGAGAGTGAACATAGAACAGTACAGGCCCTTCAGCCCAGAATGTCATGCCAATCTTTCAAACTATTCTAAGATCAATTTAACCCTCCCTTCCCACATAACCCTCTATTTTTCTTTCATTCATATGCTTATCTGAGTCTCTTAAATATCACCATTGTATCTACCTCGACCACCACCCCTGCCAGGGCACTCCATGCACCCCTCACTTCCTGTGTCCAAAACACCTACCTCTGACGTCCCCCCACTATGCTTCCCTCCAGTCATCCTAACACCATGCCCCCGGTATTAGCCATTTAATTTCCGAGGAAAAGGTGCTGGCTGTCCGCTTGACCAATGCCTGAGTCCCGAGGAAGGGTCTCGGCCCGAAACGTCGACTGTTTACACTTTCCCACAGATGCTGCCTGGCCTGCCGAGTTCCTCCACTATTTTGTGTGTGTCACTTTGGATTTCCCGCTTCCATAGATTTTCTCGTGTTTGCGATCTCTGCCTGTTACTATCTTAAACAAGCAATGAAATAAAGAGGAGGTAATGATGATGATGAAATGCTGGTTCACCATTATATCTCTGAGGATGGAGCCTCCTGTCCGCACCTGGTCTGACCGCCATGTGACTCCGCCCACAAGGACGGGACTTCACCACCTCCCAGTTTGGGACCAACGAGGGGTGGGCAATAAAGGATGCAAATTGACAATGGCACTCCCAGATCGACTAAAGATCAACTTTACTTGTCACGTGCACATCGAAGCAAACCGTGAAAGGCGTTGGTTGTGCCAACGACCAACACATTCCGAGGATGCGCTGGGGGGACAGCACTTACAGCGCCAACATAGCATGTCCACCACTTGCGAACCCTCACCTGCACGTCTTAGGAGCGTGGGAGGAAACGGATGCACGCTGAGGAAGCCACGCGGTCATGAGGTGAATGCTCAAACTGTGGCGGGAATGGAACCCGAGCCACTGGCACGGTAAAACCATTACGCTAACCCGCTACGCTGTGCTATTCTTCCCGCTGGTGGGTGAAGGGAGAGAAGAGAGAACGGTGGCGGGACGGTTAAAGGGGAATTGAAAATGAAGATGGGGTTTTCTCCGGTTGAGGATCGAATGGAAACATAATGGGAGCTGTATCAGTCGATGACAGGAGTTGTCGTGTATCTTGTGCCCATGGTGTGACAGGTGCCACTCCATCGGCGTGGCTACTGAGGAAGGTCTTCATTCCCTTCTCCCTTCCTCCCGGCACCTCGTCCTTGCATGCCATCACCTGCTCACCACTCCCCCGCCCTCAGTTACACTCCACCAGACCCACCCCCAAAGCCCTGGCTCTAATGGCCCCAATAAATTCCCTTCAAAATGCACTTTGTGCCTCAAACTAGTTTACGCTTAAACTAGTCTTTGTCCATTCCGCCTGAAATGAGGTTATGAGCCTTCTCCTCATTTTTCACTGTCAGGGATCTTGTTCCGCAAAGATTCTTCAACAGCGTCTCCAAGTTTTATTTAAACTTTTAGAAGTCTGAAGGTTGCAACAGCACAGATAATTCAAATCTCTTTTGCCTGATATGTGCCTTCCCTGTTTGCAATCACAGTATACTTACTGCCTCTGATCTCTAATTACAGGAAGAGATTAATTTTACATGTTTAATAAATGCTTCTGTTTACGTGAGAGCACTCCACTTGCTGATTGTGCAAACTTCCCCTGCTCTGCTCCAGCACTAATTACTTCTGCTCCTCATCAGCTTTCCCAGGTCCCTTCCAGCCTCGAAAAATCACACTCTCTGTTTTTAGAAACACAAGGGATTCTGCCGATGCTGGAAATCCAGAGCAACACACACAAAATGCTGGAGGAACTCAGCAAGTCAGGCAGCATCTATGGAGGGTAATAAGCAGCTGATGTTTCAGGCTGATACCCTTCTTGTCTGTAGTTGCCAGTTCA
>NC_082727.1:20029224-20059224 GCF_030144855.1 Hypanus sabinus | reverse complement strand
CACCTACCACATCTGCCTCCGTTTACTCAATATTGTTGTCAGCGGCAGGTTTGGTTAAAATTGCCGCCCCCGTCTCCCTCGTTTGGCTTTCCAGCCTCACATTCTCCCCTTTTTCCACAGCCGCTCACTCTAATTCCCTTCCTCCTCTCCCTCTATTTCTCTCTCCACCTCTTACACGTGTGTACACACACACACACACACACACACACACACACACACACACACACACACACACACACACATAGATGTACAAATATGTACACTCAGAAGCTCATAGAAATGGACAGACAGCCAGACACATTTACACACACAATGTTATGTTCCTTTACCCCCTCTCCTGTTTGTCCCACTCCCTGCCCCCTCTGTATTTTGGGCCATGCAGATGATTTTCCTACTTGTCCAGTGCTTTCTCCTGCACCTGTGAGCGTATTTGGCTTTATGTCCAATTTCACGGGTTGCAGGGCAGTGATTTAAGGCTTTGCTCTGAAGTCTGATCACTTTCTGTGGTTCTCTGTAGCAAGACGTTTGATCTGTTCGCCTGCTCCCAAACCAAAATTTAAGCCCAGTCTCAGGGCACCTGGAGCAAACTGTTGGTTTCAAAACATGGTGAACTTGCGGACAAAAGGATACAACATGAAATCACAAAGCCCTGTAGAACGTTGCTTGAACTCTCACAGGGATACGGAGAGGGAAATGATATTCGAGTCAGCGGGCCTTCGTTGGGTTCCAGCTGGAAGGACTGGGGGGGGGGGGGTGCAGGTTCATACCTTGCCCCAGAGGGGGAGTTGATCACAGAACAGTAACTCTAATCAGGGTGTTTATAATGAATGAGCTTCAATGGGGTTTAAAATATTTGCCCTGGTGAGCCCAAAGTCGGGTAAAACCTTCAATCGAGCCCATGTGTTTGGTGGGGGTGGTTGTCGGCCATACACGGTGGTGAAGATTCAGAACGTTTGGCTTATACATTTCAAATCCCTTCCCCATCCTGTCCCCTTCACTTGATACATTCCTGAGGGATCCAGTCCATAAATCCATAAAACAAAGGAGCAGCATGCGCAAAATGCTGGAGGAACTCAGCAGGCCAGGCAGCGTCCATGGAAAAGAGTAAGCAGTCGATGTTTCAGGCCGAGACTCCAAAACGTTGACTGTTTATTTTTTCCCATAGATGCTGCCTGGCCTGCTGAGTTCCTGCAGCGTTTTGTGAGCATTGCTTCGGATTGCCAGCGTCCGCAGATTTTCTCCTGTTTGTGAGACAGGGGGGTAGACTGAGGCCATTTGGTCCATCACATCTGCTGCACTATTTTATTATGGCTGATTTATCTCCCCACTCAGTCCCATTCTCCTGCCTTCTCCCTTCAGCCTGTCTCGTTCACTCAACCTGTCCTTGTAATACACACTCTCTAATCCTGGCAGCTTGGTGGTAAATCTTCTCTGCATCCCTTCTGAAGCTGCTACATCAATCCTGTAATGAGGTGACCAGAACTGAACATAATACTCCAAGCATGGTCTGACCAGAGTTTATATATAGAGTCTCGCAGCTCTCAAACTCATTCCCTAGTCTAATGAAGGCCAGCATTCCAAACGCCTTTTTAACCACCTTATCAGCTTGTACGACAACTGCGAGGGATCTATGGGCCTGAAACTTAAGATTCCTCTGTTCCTCCCCACGGTTGTGTGCAATCTATGTTTTTCACATGATTCCTGTTTATCTGATGCTGTGGGTTCCTGAGGCGCTGCTGCAAGTTTTTCGCTGGACCTGCGCGTGGATGTGTTTCCGCAGATGACGCGTTTGTGTGGGAAGAGGTGTAGCAGGCCATTGGATCCCAGGGAGGGGCAGTAAACGCTGGCCTTGCCTGCAGACCTCAGCAGAATAAAGAAGAGAATATCACAAGCATTGAACCCACAACACCCTCTGTCTCGGCTCCTAAATGAATATCAATTTCTACGGCTCCCAATATTTTGTCCCCCATCGATTTATTCCATTTCCTCTTCTGGCTCCCCACTCACTCTCTTCTCCTCACCTGTCTATCACCCCCTTTGGTGTCTCAACTCCTTCCTTTTCCTCCTTAGTTCACTTTCCTCTCCTATCGATTCCTTCTTCCTCAGCCATTTACCTGCCAGCTTCTTACCTCATCCCCCTCTGCGCTCACCCATGTTTCCCCTCACCTGGTCTCACCTATCACCTGCCGGCTTCTACCCCTTCCCCTCCCCCCACCTTCTTAATCTGGCTTCTGCCCCCTCCCTGATGAAGGATATCAGCCTGAAACGCCAACTGTGTATCCCCCCCCCCCATGGATACTGTCTGACCTGCTGACCCCCTCCAGCACTCTGTGAGTGTTGCTGTGGAAATGCAAGGCGTTGCTTGGTCCTACAGCAGCCGCGAGCAGTGGTGCCGAAGGCTCCTTGTCCAGTGTCGCACAGGGAGGAAGAGCAAAGGGAGAGGTCTCCCTGCTTGAGCCAGGGTGCTCACGGGTTCCAGAGTGAGAACGGACACCCGAGGAGGGAGAGGGACAAGGCAGCTGGTGGAAATCCCTACCCAGTCATTACATTCCATGACCGAAGGGAGTCATGTTCTGTGTACTTAACAATCACACTTCCACTGGGCAAGGTATGTGAGCAACACAGGATATCCACAGCAGAAGGATTGCTGGTTCACTAAAGGCTCCAACCGAGTCGAGCTGTCCGAGAGTCATAAATATGGCACGGTATCAAGCCCTTCAGCCCATTGAGCCCGAGATGGACACCAGCCTCACACTTACAGTAATCCTATGTGAATCCTCTGGCAGGGAGAATGCAGAACACGGAGCTTCTCGTAATGTTTCACACCTCGCTTACGCCTTCCCTCTTCCCTCAGCCTCCTTTCAACCCCAGCCTGCTTCAGATTCAGATTTATTTACTTATCACATGGACAGTGAAACACACAGAGAAATGGACAGTGAAATGGACAGTGAAACACACAGAGAAATGGACAGTGAAACACACAGAGAAATGGACAGTGAAATGGACAGTGAAACACACAGAGAAATGGACAGTGAAATGGACAGTGAAACACACAGAGAAATGGACAGTCAAACACATAGTGAAATGAACATTGGAACACAGAGAAATGGACAGTGAAACACACAGAGAAATGGACAGTGAAATGGACAGTGAAACACACAGAGAAATGGACAGTGAAATGGACAGTGAAATGGACAGTGGAACACACAGTGACACACACAGTGAAATGGACAGTGAAACACACAGTGAAATGGACAGTGGAACACACAGTGAAATGCACAGTGAAATGGACAGTGAAACACACAGTGAAATGGACAGTGGAACACAGTGAAATGGACAGTGGAACACACAGTGAAATGGACAGTGAAACACACAGTGAAATGGACAGTGGAACACACAGAGAAATGGACAGTGGAACACACAGTGAAATGGACAGTGGAACACACAGTGAAACACACAGTGAAATGGACAGTGGAACACACAGCGAAATGCACAGTGAAATGGACAGTGAAACACACAGCGAAATGCACAGTGAAATGGACAGTGAAACACACAGTGAAATGGACAGTGGAACACACAGTGAAATGGACAGTGAAATGGACAGTGAAACACACAGTGAAATGGACAGTGGAACACTCAGTGAAATGGACAGTGGAACACACAGTGAAATGGACAGTGGAACACACAGTGAAACACACAGTGAAATGGACAGTGAAACACACAGTGAAATGGACAGTGGAACACACAGTGAAATGCGTTTGTTATAACCAACACAGCCAATGGTGTACTAGAGACAGCTCGCAAGTGTTGTCACATATTCCTTCACCAACATAACACACCCACGATGTTCAGCAGACACAAGCACCGACAATAACAACAGCAAAACAAGACAAGGGCAGCAATCAAGCCCCTTTGCCACCCACCCACCTCCTCATGCATGCAGACAGGCTTCCAACCCCAGGTCAGGCTGCCTCTAGGCCCAGTGTCCCAGACTCGAAGATATTGGGCCTCCAAACTCCAGTCCGTGCTCGGACTTGCTGACTGACGTTAATCCTCCAGCCCCTGCCTGCTTTTTTTACACCCACTTCCCTTCCCCCCTATCTCCCCCCCGCAACTTCCCTCCACCCTCCACCCCCACCTCCATCTCATCCAGACTATCTGACAGTCCAGATCAACACCTGAGATGTACCACAGTCAGTGATCCCAGCAGCACCAACAAGGGACTGCCCTGACTGGCTTCTCAAACTGAGAGGAAGGAACTCACAGCTGTAACTGGAGAGAGTTCCCTGTGGTCATCAGTTCTTTAATGCTCTGGTCATGATCACATCACTGCCTTTAAGATCTGGCTGTGCGTAAGATGATTCCTGTCCTTGCAACATTTCCACCGTGACCTTACTGGAAAAGACTCCATTGGCTGGGAGTGAGGGTAGGGTTGTAGCAGTGAGAAGCGTTTCAAAAATGCACGGGTTTCTCGTTCCATGTCACAAACAAGAGAAAATCTGCAGATGCTGGAAATCCAGGCAACTCACACAAAATGCTGGAGGCACCCAGCAGCCCAGGCAGCATCCATGGAAAAGAGTGAACAGTCCACGTTTCGGTCCTGCTGAAGGGTCTCGGAGTGAAACATCGACTGTACTCTTCTCCATAGAAGCTGCCTGGCCTGCTGTGCTCCCCCAGCATTTTGTGTGCGTTTCTCACTCCACATTCTGGGTTAGTTGAGGTCCTCAGTCAACGATTGCTGGGTCTGGAGCCCAGTGTCCCAGGCAGCCGTGGGAGCCCTTCCCATAGATAGGCAGCCCCCACACAGGGCCAGGTCCCACCCAGGACCTGGACGGGAAGGTGGGAGGTGGGATTAACTGAAGTCAGTTTTTGGTTGCCATGGACACACAATGGGGCAAATGGCCTCTGTGTAGGGTAAATGGCTCTGGTTCTGTGCATGCTGACAGTGTGCCACTGACTCCTCTGGTAAAGTCAAAGTGAGTTTATTGTCCTGTGCACAGGTACAGTGATGTGCAGGTACAGTGAAAAACTTGCCTGCAGCAGCGTCACAGGCACATAGGTACAGACAACGCACAGAACACAACGGATCCATGAATTATACCAGGCACTGACGAGAGATAAAAAAAGACTGTGTAAAACAAGACATTAGTTAGAACAAAACAGGATCCATGGTAGTGCAAGAGGTGGTCCATACTGTTCCGTTACTGAGGTAGTTATTAGAGTCGTGTTGGTTGGTTCAAAAATTAAATGAAGAAAGTTGTAATCTCAGTCAGCTCCATCATGAGCACTAACCTCCCCAGCGTCCAGGTCACCTTCAAAAGGCAATGCCTTAAAAAGGTGACATCCATCATTAAGGACATGCCCTCTTCTCATTGCTACCATCAAGGAGGAGGTACAGAAGCCTGAAGACACACATTCAATGTTTCAGGAACAGCCCCTTCCCCCACCTCCCCCCCACCATCATCAGATTACTGAACAGATAATGAACCAATGAACACTACTTCAGTAAATTTCCTCTCTTTTTCCACTGCTTATTTAATTTATATATATATATGTGTGTGTGCGTATATATATATAGCAGTTTATTATTATGTATTGCATTCTACTGCTGCTGCAAAACATCAGATTTTGCAACATATGGCAATCATATTCAACCTGATTCTGATTCTGATAGTTGAAGGGTTCTTGAAGCTGGTACTGTGGGACTTCAGGCTTCTGCTCGACGGTGGCTGTGAGAAGGTGGCATGGTCTGGATGGCGATGGTTCTTGGCGTCAGACGCCGCCTTCCAGAGGCTGTGCCGCCTGTAGGTGCTGTTGGTGCGGCAGGCGACGTACCCACGATGGACCAGGCAGTGCCCATTGTTCTCCACGGCCTCTTGTGCTCTGGTACATTGACATTGCTGTCGGAAGAATCTCATTTCTTCCAAAGGTGCCCTCAAGAATGTGGTCTCATCTGGAACATGCCCTCTTCTCACTGCTATTGTCAGGAAGGGGGTACCAAAGCCTAAAGACACACACTGAATGTTTTAGGAACAGCATCTTCTCCTCTGCCATCAGAGTTCTGAACGGTGCATGAACTCTCCTCTCTATTTTGCTGTCTTTTTTGCACTATTTATTTATTTCCTATACTTCTGATTGTAAATTATTGTAGTTTTTATGTATTACACCATGAAGCGGCAGCAAAACAACCAATTTCATGTCATGTGTCAGTGATGAATTATCTGATTCTGATGCAACCAGTCAGGATACGTTCAACAGTGCATCAGCAGAAGTTTGTTAATGTTCAGTAACGTGCCAAATCTCCTTAAACCTGAGAGAGTGGCCGTGGTGAGAAGGGCATGAGTGGGGCAAACCAGCGCCTTCCACTGTCACTGAAACCCTCTTATTGCGTTGACTTTAAACATGAGTCAGAGGTGAGAGAAAGGCAAAGCCTCCCGATGAAGGGTACACTTATTTATTTATGTATTTATTTATTTATTTGTTTATTTCCTTCTATATCATGTGCTGCATGGAACTGCTGCTGCTAAGTTAACGAATTTCACGGCACATGCCGGTGATAACAAACCTGATTCTGATCCAGAAATGCCGACCGTTTATTCATTTCCATAGATGCTGCCTGGCCTGCTGAGTTCCTGCAGCATCTTGTGTGTTGCCCTGGATTTCCAGCATCTGCAGACTCTCCTGAATTACGTAGTGCAGCACTGAATGGGTTAACTGATCAGAGCGACACATTCCAGCACTGGCACTGGCAATATAAAGTGCCTCGCTATTGAATATATATGAAGCCCTCGATGCTAATTGAGGGAGCATGATACAGGGCTGGGAGTGATGTAAAATTGCCAGGTATTGGAGAACAATATCTCCTCGCTCTGCAAATCAGCAGATATTAATAATTAATCTCTTTTTTTTTGCAAACGGCCTCAAATAGTTAAGCTAGCTGGTGCAGAGGGAAAGTTGCAAGATTGCAAAAGAAGACAGCTACACGGGGTTTCCGAAAGCCAGTTGTATGTGTGCCTCGGGCTGCAGCACTGCCTTCGGCCAGCCTTGTTGTCATTCTAGACTGAAGTCACGGACTTGCTACTACCCTCCTCACCCCTGTCCGAAAGGGAGAACGGAACAGTGTCGGCTGTCAGAGCACACCCACCCTGGAAATTCTCTCTTCTCCCTTCTCCCATCGGGGAGACGACACAGAAGCCTGATAGCACCAACCGCCAGGCTCAAGGACCTGTTCTGCCCTACTGTTATCAGACTCTTGAATGACCCTCTCATATGTTAAGATGGACTCTTGACCTCACCCACAACCTCGTTATGATCTTGCACCTTATCATTTACCTGCTCCGTGCTTTCGCTGTAGCTGTTACACTTTATCTGCATCGTTATTGCTTTCCCTTGTTCTGCCTCAGTGCACTGTGTAATGATTTGATCTGTATGGACAGTATGCACTGACAATAGTAATCCAATTCCAATACCCACAATGGCATTAAGTTTCTTTTCATCCCACTCCCCCAATTCCACCACTCTCCGAAGTTCAGAGAAACTTACGGCGGGCAATGAACCCGGCAGTCCTCACGTCTTTGGGATGTGTGAGAAAACCGGAGGGCCTGAGGGAGACCCCGCACGCTCACAGCGGGGACGTGCAAACTCCGCACAGACAGCGCCGGAGGTCAGGATTGAGTTGTGTGGGGCAGGTTTGAGGGGTTGAGTGACTGACTTCTTTCACAGCTCTGGTGTTCCTGCAGCAACTCTTCCCCATTCAGCCAACGAGCCCTCGAAAATATTTCCCTGAGATTAACAGAATCAGGTTTATTATCGCCCGCATGTGACATGAAATCTGTTAACTTAGCGGCAGCGGTTCCATGCAATACATAATGTAGAAGAAGAAAATAATAATAATAAATCAATCAATCAATCAATCAATTACAGTATACGTATGTTGAATAGATTAAAAATCGTGCAAAGAACAGTACTAGTATATGTTAAAGTGAGGTAGTGTTCACAGGTTCAATGTCCATTTAGGAATCAGATGGCAGAGGGAAGAAGCTGTTCCTGAATCGCTGAGTGTGTGCCTTCAGGATTCTGTACCTCCTACCTGATGGTAACAGTGAGAAAAGGGAATGCCCCGGGTGCTGGAGGTCCCTAATAATGGCCACTGCCTTTCTGAGACACTGCTCCCTGAAGATGTCCTGGGCACTTTGTAGGTTAGTGCCCAAGACGGATCTTGGGAGGACCAGTCACTGTGCTAATTCAGGCTGCTCTGTGTATCTGTTCAAGCAGGCAGTCTGTATCTCAGCTGTTATCAGTAGATGTCAAAATGGAGAAAGCCTCTACAAAATCAATAGGGAATAGGGAAACATTCATCTTTCTTAGACTCTAAAACAAAAAGGAAGATGCATTCACCGCTGAAAGGTTTAATGACATTACTTCTGTCCTTTAAATCCCTGCTGCCCTGTGTATCTATGCCCTCCTGGCAAGTTGCAGGGCTATTTTCTCAAAGTTACCTCTCAGTTGTCTGGTAATATTCAATCACAGCACTTCTCCCAGGCAGCATCTTTATCTGAGAATTGTCTGTAGCTGGGTCTATTTTTTACATCACTGTTATTGGTAGTGCCTTCCTGCTCTCGTTCTCAGCCGTCTTGCCACTGCAAGGTCTCGGCATCCAGGGTAACCCCATAAATAGCATTCAAAGTAAGTTTAGGACATAGAATGGTGCAGCCCAGCCCAGGCCCTTCAGCCCAAAGTATTGTGCTAGCCTTTTAACCTCATCTAAGATCAATCTAACTCTTTCGTCCCGTGTAGCCCGCCCTTTCTCTATCAGTTTTATAAGAGCATCATTGATAGCATCCTGACCAGCTGAATTGTCCTCTGGTACGGGGATTGACCCTACGACGGACTGTGAGAATGCTGAGAGGGACTTTGCAGTCTCTGTTCCCCCCACATCAACAGCGCTGCATATGCAGGGCCTTAGCGTTGTCAATGGTCCCTCCCGTCCCTCCGACAATCTCTCCCCACGCCCCACCAGGAGGTATGACAAGGTGGGAAGTGGGTCCCTCCCCCGGGCCGGAAGACTATTGAACCCCTCGCCACCATCTAGGTCTCATCGTGTATGAAGCACCAGTTGTGCTGTAAGTGCACCTTATCATTCGCTAATTTATTTGCGGTAATATTGCTTTGTGCTGGGTGTGAGTCATGTTGGGCACCCTGGTCTTTGTTTTATTTGGTGGTATACAGGTCGAATGACAATAAACTGAACTTTGATCTTGAACTTGATCTCTGTGCCTCTCTACGAGTCTTTCAAATGGATCAGCCTCTACCAACACCCCTGGCAGAGTGTTCCACACACCCGCCACTCCGATAGCCCCCTATCCTTTTAACCAAACACTTTAAACTTACCGCCCTTCGGATTAGCAAAGTGTGTCAGTTACAGTGGGACGCATTTTCCAGCTGCCAATTACAGGGAAAAAGCAGAATATGTTGGTGACCAGGAGGAGGGAGTGCGATGTCCAGTTTTTCAGAATGGAGAGAGAAGGTGCTGAAGCTTGTGAGGGGCCTTAGGCACCAAAACATGGGATAGCCGGTTGTGATAAGGATTCTCTGATTCTGTAAAGGGAGCGAGTGATTTGGATAAAACTTGGCAAATTGAGGAAGGCCAGTGAGAGGAACCTGAAGGGAGATTATCGTCTGAACAGAGCGAGAGAGAGACGGCAGACGGCTGAAATGTTTAATGGGAAGCTGAGGAGCACCCACTTTGTGGAATGAACTTACAGCAGGAGTGGCGGACGAGGGTTCGATTCCAACATGTAAGAGAAGTTTGGATAAGTACATGGATGGGAGTGGTATGGAGGGCTGTGGTCTGGGTGCGGGTTGATTGGACTAGTTAGAATAACAAGTTAGCATGGACTAGATGGGCCAAAGAGCCTGTTTCTGTGCTGTAACACTCTATGACTCTAATGATCTCCTGTCTAATTCCTGTCTGGCTCTGCTCCAGATAAGCAACAACTCTGGAAGCACAGTTCAACTGGAGAAACATCGGCTGCTTCTTCGGTAATGATCCCAGATCTTACCCTGACATCCCGTCTTAACTCCTGTCAGCAGTTTAAAATAAAAGGATTAAAGAAAAAGCACCTTGGATTAAATTAAGCGGCATTCTTGGAACTTTGGCACAAAATTACTGGTGCAATAGTAACAGTCACACAGCAAAGTCGAAATAACATTTGGCAGGAGTTAAATTAAAGGCAGAGTCTGCCAACTCCATCATTGATGGTAATCTCATTCACCTGATTGAACACCGCAGAACAATATCCCCCAATAAAATATTTACAATCAGCTTTTTATGTACTCAGCTCTTTGCACAGCTTGATCAGAGGTGGGTCCCATGTCCACATCAGTCAGGTGGATTAAAAGAGGCATAATCTTCATGTAAACCCGATTAGGGGGAAAAAAAATTTGCATCGAGAATTCCTGACCGTAGGCAGACTCTGATGTGCTCCTGATGTCCGGAGGCTGACTCGCTCTATCCTAGTTAATGGATCTCTCCCCCTTACCCTCCTCTCCCATCTCTGCCTCCCACTTTCTGGGGACTGGGTCAGAACATCAGTCCGATTTTGCCAAGTTCTCAGTGTTTCTCAAAATCAGGTTTATTATCACTGACACACGTCATGAAATTTCTGGCATTGCGCCAGCATTACCATACAAGACAAAAAATACTGTTAGTTACAGCAAGAATTATATTTTAAAAAGTAAATAAGTAGTGAGGCAGTGTTCGTAGATTCATGAACTATTCAGAAACATGGTAGTGGATGGGAAGATGCTGTTCCTAAAACATTGAGTGGGTGCCTTTAGGCTCTTGTGATAGTAGTGAGAAGAGGGCACTTCGTGGTGGGTGAGGGTCCTTAGTGAAGAATCCGTAGTGAGACACTGCTTTCTGAAGGTGCCTTCAACAATGTGGAGTCAAGTACCCATGGTGGAGCTGGTTGAGTTTACAGGCGTCTGCAGCTTAGGCTGTTAGAATGCTCTCCATGGTACATCTGGTGACATTGAAAACCTTTTCAAACTCTTAATGAAATACAGCTACAGCTGGGCCCTCTTCTCGATAGCTTGGGCTTGGGATCGACCCTCTGAGATGCTGATGCCTCAAGAACTTAAAGCTGCTGACCCCTCGATGAGGACTGGCATGCGATCTTCCAATTTCACCTTCCTGTTGGAATTTGTTGCCCGTGGAGTGTTTGCTGGGAGACTGCTGTGGGTCTTCTACTCTGTATGTAAGAAAATTACTTTAGTTACAGCATCAGTCAACAACTAGTTAAATTAAAACATCATTCTGCTTGTTGAGGATGCATTTCAGTCCTTGTAGCATCGACCAGTCCTAGTGGGCACTCTCCAGGGTCAGGGTCAGCTGGGTATGGAAAAGGGTCAGAGAAGGGAAGGAGTTGGCTTGGATG
Organism: Hypanus sabinus; assembly: GCF_030144855.1. NCBI lineage: Eukaryota > Metazoa > Chordata > Chondrichthyes > Myliobatiformes > Dasyatidae > Hypanus > Hypanus sabinus. The sequence continues at coordinate 20,047,786 of NC_082727.1, read as the reverse complement.
AAATCCCTGACAGCCCAATCCTTTAGCCTTGCTGTCTCAATTAGCTGTTCTATCACACTCGTATGCTCCCTGGTCACATCTGGGATTCTGCCAACAACAGTATTGTCACTGGCGAGTTTATAGGTGTGTGGACATAGAGAGAGGGGAGTAGTGCATCCTTGAGATGCACCAGTGTTGATTGTCCGTGACGAGGAGATGTTGTTTCTGATCTGCTCCGGATGTGACCTCCTGATGAGGAAGTTGAGGATCCGGTTGCAGAGCATCAACCGTCTGCTGAACTCTCGCCAATTGACTTGGAGAAATTGGTGGAGGCGCCAAACAAAAGACCAACTCTACCTGACGTACAGAGTGATCTAACACAGGAGGAGGCAATTGGGCCCATTGTTTGTGTGTTGGCCCTTTCAGTGGTTTAGACCCATTCTTATTTCCTGGAAGAGGCCAGTACTCAGCATTAAATTTCAAGCAACATATAAAATGCTGGAAGAATTCAGCAGGTTAGAGAGCATCTTGGGAGGGGAATAAACTGTTGACTTTTCAGGCCAAAACTCTTCACCTATTTTGGTGCCGTAGTGCTCTTTGACTCTGACTCTATCTTGTTCCTTTAACACTGCTGGCTCTAAACTCTGGACCTCCTCACTAACTGTGGGAACAGCTTCAGGAGGACAGGGAGGGGCTTCACCCCCCACCTTCAGAAGGGAAGTTAAAGATGAGTAGTAAATGCTGATCTGACCAAATCCCACAAATGAATAACAAAAAATCATCCAGTGTAAAACTAGTCCGCATGCACTCAACATCAGTGAGGCCTATGGTCTGACTTTGGACGTCAGGAAGGGGAGATTTGTAGAACACGCACCAGCCCTCATTGAGGTGTCAGCAGTGGAAAGGATTGCAAACAGGAGAATATCTGCAGATGCTGGAAATCCAAGGCAAAACGCACAAAATGCTGCAGGAACTCAGCGTCTAAGGAAATGAATAAACGGTCGATGTCTCGGGCTGAGACCCTCCATCAAGACCGGGAAGGGTGAGCAGCTTCAAGTTCCTGGGTGCCAACGTCTCCGAGGATCCAGCCGGGGCCCAACGTATTGATGCAATCACAGCGGCTATGCTTCATTAGGGGTTTGAGGAGATTCAGTATGTCAACAAAGGCTCTCGCAAGTCCCTACAGATGTACTGCACAGAGCATCTGACTACAGTACTTGCATCACCGTCTGCTATGGGGGCTCCATGGCACAGGATCAGACAAAGCTGCAGAGGGCTGTCGACTCAGCCCGCTCCTTCATGGACTCTAGCCTCCCCAGCATCAAGGACTTCTTCAGAGCGCAGTGCCCCAAAAGGGTGGCATTGTCATTAAAGACTCTCACTATCCGGGAATGCCCTCTTCTCAATACCACCATCAAGCAGGGGGATACAAGGTGAAGATGCGCACTCAGTGTTTTAGAAATCTACCCCTCCGCCATCAGATTTCTGTCAGTCCATGAACCCATGCACACTACCTCACTATTTTGCTCTCTCTTTGCACTATTTATTATCATTTTCTACTTCTTACTGTAACTTAATTTTTAACGTATTGCGCTGCATTCGCAACAGAGGTCAGTGAAAATAAACCTGATTCTGAGTCAGACGTATACATCAATTGAAAAGAAATGCTTTTACGCTTTAAAGCAAGGCATCAGAGTTGTGTTTGGAGGGAGGGGTGTAGGGTCTGTAAGTAGGGAATGGAGGGGAAAGAGGCTGAGGTTAATGAATGGAACTCAGCAACGGGGGCGTGAAGGGAAGGAATGGGGTGGGGGGGGTTTGAAGAAGGACAAAAGGGACAAGGGGAGGGGCAAGGCAGAGGGAGCAGGAAGAAAGTCAGCGGGAGATGGGAAGCCTATGGTCGGGAGCCGTTCTCTGCACTATCACTGCACCTTGTTACAGTGCAATTTTTGTCAAATGACAGCAGATTACTTGCCAACGGGCTCTGGTGTGTGCTGGCTGTGGTGGTTTAGCTGAAGTATTTATGCCTGGAAGAGAGGAGTGTATGTTTTTGGAATAGCGTCTGACATCTGGGTCACTTCATTAATCTTGTACAAATAAACCCTTCACTTCCATCCATCTCGCTCCCCGCCATTCTCGGGCAGAGCGAGGCCCCCACCCCCACCTGCCTGCACCGAGTACAGTCATTACCCAAACAGGTGAGTGGCCAGACTCAACTCGCCTCCGTTCATTGCCACGGGATCTCGTCCCAGCCGGCTCCACGGATTCAGGCCACGGCACTGGCCACCTTCCCTCCTTGCCTCCTGCCTGAACCAGGAGAAGCTGGCTCTCCAATCCTACCGTCTCCAGGCTTAAATCAACACTGCAGGGCAATGTGTGAGAAGTGCAGATTTTAACAGCTTTCAACCATAAATTCTCCCAGAAATGTCAAGTATCAGTTGTGATAAATGAGCCAGTTAATTCTCCATGTCTGCCCTCTATTTTACACAGCCATTTACAGTCCTTCGTTTCCCTTCCCAGTCACAACCATCCCCACCATTCCTCTCTGCTCATTCTCCCATCTAACCTTCTCTGTTTTCCTCTGCTGTCCCTCCTCCTCCCTCTCACATTCCCTCATTCCTCTCCTCACTCACACTATTTATCCTTTCCTCTCTTCCCTCACATTCCCCTTCCTCCCTTGCCCACCTCTTATAGAACATGGGAAACTATGGCACATTAAGGCCCTTTGGCCCATAATGTTGTGCAGACTTTTTAACTTATTCCAAAATTAATATGACTTCTCCCTCCTGCATAATTCTCCAATTTTATCATTCACATGCCTATCTAAGAGTTTCTTAGATGACCCTCATACAACTACCTCAGTCACTACCCCTGGCAGGGTGTTCCAAGCACCTGCCACTCTCTGTGTAAAAATCCTATCTCTGATATCCTCACCTATACTTTCCTCCAATCACCTTAATTGAGGGAATTCTGCCCTAGGAAAATATCTCTGGCTGTTCACTCAAGCTTTGCCTCTGATCACCTTGTACATCTCTATCAAGTCACCTCTTGTCCTCTTCCCTCTGAAGAGAAAAGCCCCAACTCGCTCAGCCTATCCTCATAAGACAAGCTCTTTAATGTGACAGCATCCTGGGAAATCTCCCGTGCACCCTCTTTCCCCTCTCTGACACCTGCTCGCCCCCTGTTCCCGTGGCTGGTCAGTTCCTGCTCTGCGCTCTCTCACTGGGGCGTTCTCTCTATCCGCCTGCCACTGATTTTCATTTGCCAGAGTTTACTTCTCCCGGGATCGTGGCCGAATTTTGTCAAATGCAACAATGCTTTTCATCAACACATTTCTATCTTCGATACACAGCACCTGTCAACAAATACCCGTGCGGTGTTAAGAGGGGAGAGTACCGAGAGAGCATCACTCCCTGGGAGGGGCAAAACTGAGGGAGGGTCACTCTGTGGGAGGGTATACTGAGGAAGCATCACGTTGGTTCAATATTTAAATTTAATATCTGAGAATGTATACAATATACAACCTGAAACTCTTACTCTTCACAGACACCCACGAAACGGGGGAAACCGCAAAGAACGAATGACAAAAATTTAAGAACCCAAAACCTCCCATCCAGCCCCAGAGATAATGACCATCTAAAACTGCTGTTCATCCCAAAACTTCGACACCTCAGGCAGGCTCTCTCTCTCTCTCTCTCTCTTTCACTAACGAGGAAGTGAGGCGTATCACTCCAGCAACAGAGAAGAGGGGAGACCAACAGCTCTCTGTCTCAATGTTGCAATCTGCAGCGTCACTTATTTCCCCCGACTCGAGGGCCTTCTTTCGCCAGTAGCGTGCACCGCTGTCTTGATGTTACAATCTCCCAGGACGCTTCGGTCAGTGACACTGCCGGGGGACACAGGACTGCAATCTGAATCGAAACACCAGACTGAATGGTGAGTTCCGAGAGCAAGTGAAGAACCGCAGTTTAAGTGCAGCCTTAGATCACGGACTCCGACTGGACCCCAGCCACAATGAGAAGGGAAAAAGGGGACTTTAAAGGAGGAGAAATTAAACTCTTTCCACAGACAAACCGGAAGAAGTCGCCCAGGTCTGCAAAAGGCCTCTGGCACCATCTTTAGCTCCTCCCACTTTAACCAATGGGATGGGCGACACCGAGGGAAGGCCACACTGTGGGAGAGGCAGTACCGATGGCGGAAGTATCAGCTCTTCCCTCAATTTCGCAGGGCAGCTCTCTCGCCACACCTTGGCTCACCTAATACGCCCCCACCCGGGGCAGAGCCAGTTCAGAGTCGGGAGGTGGGATTGCAAAGACCATCAGGGCAGCTCTGTGCGGACCCTGACCTTCTCAGAGGTGCAGGAGGTACCGGCTTGGGGGTCCCGCAAACTGCCGAGGACCTGCTCCCAGAAAAAGTCCCCGTGTCCTGTGCACCTTTATCCCGTAGAGCTGCACACTTCTCTGAAGTTCCACGGCGCTTAATCAGATGGGCCCAAAATGCCCTTCATTATGCTTTATTGCAGCAGGATATAGATAATTTTTATACTTGCCAAGTAATAGACTTAAATTGTGTTGACACAAAATGTGAAGTTATTAAGTGTGGAGTGTAAAGGGCGCAACAAGAGAAGAAAGTGGAAAATGTAATGCGTTGATTTAATGAAATTTTTTTTTTGCCAATCCCTAACTTAATCTGATGCCTTGATGCAGAAAATGGCAATGCAGGATCACAGGCAGCCAAGTCTCCATTTTCTCTCGATGAATCATAGCAAATGGACAGGGTTCACTGATGATGTCATCAGCGTTCCTGTCTTGCCTTCCCTCCTGGAAAGACAGCCATCCATCATCTGACAGTTAAACAGACGGATTTTGGCTGAGCTCATGGATTTCGAGAGCGTGCATCGCACTGCTTGACTGCCTGTCATCTATTCTGTGCAGCCGCCTCACACAGCTCCCATGTTTAGCTTAGTCACAGTCTGCTGCCTCTCTCCTCCGAATGCAGGAGCAGAAAATTATACAAAGTGGAAGCACTGCGGAATGCTTCCACAAATTGAGTCTGCAAGTCTATAACCAGGGAGCTGAGAGGTGAAGGCGGCTTTTGATTGGGGAGAGCGCCGGAGTGATTACCGTAAATCACAAGCCGGATGCTGAAGGAACCATTGGTCTCTGTGGTGACGTTCGGCTGGGGCCAAAGTGTGGGGACTCTCGACTCTCCCTCTGACAACAGAAATAGAACACTTTTCACTTCAGGCACTGGGGGTCAGCAACACACCACCCAGGGCAAGGACAGCACCGGCTAGACCCAGAGTCAATCTCCCACAGCACCATTGCACTGCAGATTCCCAGCGTCAGACACAGAGTGAATCTCCCTCCACACACTCCCATCGTACATTCCTGGGGCCAGACACAGAGTGAATCTCCCTCCACACACACCCATCGTACATTCCTGGGGCCAGACACAGAGTGAATCTCCCTCCACACACTCCCATCGTACATTCCTGGGGCCAGACACAGAGTGAATCTCCCTCCACACACTCCCATCGCACTCACTTAGGGTCAGACACAGAGTGAATCTCCCTCCACACTGTCCCATCACACATTCCTGGGGCCAGACACAGAGTGAATCTCCCTCCACACACTCCCATCGCACTCACTTAGGGTCAGACACAGAGTGAAGCTCCCTCAACATCGTCCCATCGTACATTCCTGGGGCCAGACACAGAGTGAATCTCCCTCCACACACTCCCATCGCACTCACTTAGGGTCAGACACAGAGTGAATCTCCCTCCGCACCGTCCCATCACACACTCCTGGGGTCAGACACAGAGTGAATCTCCCTCTACACCGTCCCATCACACACTCCCGGGGTCAGACACAGAGTGAAGCTCCCTCCACACTGCCCCATCACACACTCCCGGGGTCAGACACAGAGTGAAGCTCCCTCCACACTGTCCCATCACACACTCCTGGGGTCAGACACAGAGTGAATCTCCCTCCGCACCGTCCCATCACACAATCCCGGGGTCAGATACAGAGTGAAGCTCCCTCCACACTGTCCCATCACACACTCCTGGGGTCAGACACAGAGTGAAGCTCCCTCCACACTGTCCCATCACACACTCCCTGGGTCAGACACAGAGAGAAGCTCCCTCCACACTGTCCCATCACACACTCCCTGGGTCAGACACAGAGTGAATCTCCATCCATACTGTCCTATCACACACTCCCGGGGTCAGACAGAGAGAAGCTCTCCTGTTTCACTCACTGATCTCTCTCGGTACTGTGCTCCGACCCAGCAGTCTTTACTGAATGTGCATTAGAGGATCCCCACGGTCTGTGACAAAATTCCCTTTCCTGATGCAGTATCCATTATGTATCTGGGTGATCCACATGGTGATTTTCTGCAGGACACTAATCACTGAGGACTAGCTGAATCAGGTCCATTATCGCTGACTTAAATGAAGTGGGATTTGTTGTTTTGCAGCCGCAGTTCAAACTACAAAATACATAAATAGTGCAGGAAAAAGAAATAAAGAGGTAGTGTTCATGGACCATTCAGAAATCTGATGGCAGAGGGGAGTGTGGGTCTTCAGGCTCCTGTACCTCCTCCCTGATGGTAGTAATGAGAAGAGGGCATGTCTTGGACGGAGAGGGTCCTCAGTGATAAGTATCACCTTTTTGGGGCACTGCCTCTTGAAGGTCCTCCCGTTGCTAGCGAGGGTTGTGCCTGTGAAGTTGATTCCAAAATCTAGAGCTAAAAGGATGACTGTTTAAGGTTTCTAACACCCAGTCCAACCCAATCACCACACCCTGCCCCTCCCTACCACTTACAGTCACTGGGAGCCAATCTTATAGCTGCCCTTTGTCCCGCAACAGACTCTGAAGTGACCTGAACTTCCAGAATTCCCAGTCTCTTCATTCCCATTTTGACACGTTGGCCCACGTCCTCCTCTGTTGCCATGGTGATGCCCTTCTCAGTCGGGAGGAGCAACCTCATATTCCGTACGAGTAGTCTCCAACTTGCTGGCATGAGCATTCACTTCACTAGCTTCTCCCCACCTCTTCCTTCTCTCTTTTTCCATTCACCGTTCTGGTTCCCCTCTCAACTCTTCTACTCATCACCCCTCCTCCGCCCCTTTCTCCCGTGGTCCACTCTCCTATCCAATCAGAGTCCTTCTTCCTCGGCCTTCTTAACTTCTCCACTTATCCCCTCACAGCTTCTTCATTTCCCTTCCCCTCCCTCCTTCACCCTCACCTGGTCTCATCTCTCACCTTCCAGCCCCTTCTCCTTCCCCCCCCCCCCCACCACCCAGCATCTGCCCCCTTCCTTTGCAGTCCTGATGCAGGGGCTCAGCCTGAAACATTAACTCTTTATTCCCCTCTGCTGATGCTGCCTGACCTGCTGAGTTCTTCTAGCATTTTGAAAGTGTCTATAAGGTTTAACATATCATAAGGTACACTGTGACTCCCTCCCTGTGATCCTTTTTGTTCACTATAATATGCGTATGAGTTGATATTCTGTACAAAACACAGAGGGGCTGCCTTTGCCTTAATATTGAAAGGAGCTACTGTTCTCTATGTTGTACATAGGGACTTCAGATCTCTGTGATAGACACAGGGAGTGCCATTCCCTGTAATCTACACAGGGGCTACTGTTTGCTCTGTTATACACAGAGGCCCAATTCCCTACAGCTTACCAGGAGTTGCTATTCCCCAAAATATTCTCCAGAACCAGCAGCTTCAACACTGTGTTGGAGCTGTTCGTCCCTCCAATATGCACACAGACCACTAGTCTCTACAATGTATGCACGGGGACTGATATACCCACCAAGATAAACTGTCTTTTGTTGGTTTTTATAGTACACCGGGGCTGCTAATCTTTACAATATACACTGCTGCTGTTCTCTACAACATACCCAAGGGCAGGTAATATCTATAATATGCACCGTGTTGCTTTTCTCTCTGAGATATACGTGCCTGCTGTTTCAGGAATATTCTCTATGGTATAGCAGGTCTCGTAAGGAGTGAACTGCAGCCTTTGTGCTCTCGATATCCAGGGTACTTGGAGCCCCAGAAGGCAGTAGATGAGGTGCCAGGTCAATACTGAGGGAGGGTCACACAGTAAGAGAGGTGGCACTGAGGGAGGTGGCACTGAGGGAGGTGGTACCGAGGGAGGTGGCACCGAGGGAGGTGGCACTGAGGGAGGTGGCACTGAGGGAGGTGGCACTGAGGGAGGTGGCACCGAGGGAGGTGGCACCGAGGGAGGTGGTACTGAGGGAGGTGGCACTGAGGGAGGTGGCACTGAGGGAGGTGGCACCGAGGGTGGTGGTACCGAGGGTGGTGGTACTGAGGGAGGTGGCACTGAGGGAGGTGGCACTGAGGGAGGTGGCACCGAGGGTGGTGGTACCGAGGGTGGTGGTACTGAGGGAGGTGGCACTGAGGGAGGTGGCACTGAGGGAGGTGGCACCGAGGGTGGTGGTACCGAGGGAGGTGGCACTGAGGGAGGTGGCACTGAGGGAGGTGGTACCATGGGTGGTGGTACCGAGGGAGGTGGCACCGAGGGAGGTGGTACTGAGGGAGGTGGCACCGAGGGTGGTGGTACCGAGGGTGGTGGTACCGAGGGAGGTGGCACTGAGGGAGGTGGCACCGAGGGAGGTGGCACCGAGGGAGGTGGTACTGAGGGAGGTGGCACCGAGGGTGGTGGTACCGAGGGTGGTGGTACCGAGGGAGGTGGCACCGAGGGAGGTGGTACTGAGGGAGGTGGCACCGAGGGTGGTGGTACCGAGGGTGGTGGTACCGAGGGAGGTGGCACCGAGGGAGGTGGCACTGAAGGAGGTGGTACCGAGGGTGGTGGTACCGAGGGTGGTGGTACCGAGGGAGGTGGCACCAAGGGAGGTGGTACTGAGGGTGGTGGTACCGAGGGTGGTGGTACCGAGGGAGGTGGTACTGAGGGAGGTGGCACTGAGGGAGGTGGCACTGAGGGAGGTGGTACCGAGGCAGTGTCACACTGAAAACCAGACTGATATATTGACTAAAGCTGGTGGTTTGGGAGGTAAGGTAAAGCCTACGGGTTGACATATCAGTGTGGACAGAAGGCTGGCTGGCAAACAGGGAACAGAGAGTGGGCACAAATAGGCTATTTCCAGGTTGGCAGAGTGTAACTGGTGTGCCACAGAGATCGGTTCTGGGACCTCAACTGAAGTTTCACAGTCAAGGTACATTAATTAACTCTATGCTCTGTATACATGATACTGAGATTCATTTTCCTGCAGGCGTTTACAGGACAATAACGAAATATAATAATAGAGTTTATGAAAAACTGTACATAAACAAACAATGTGCAAAGGAAGAGAAATTATGCAAATGTGGAAAATAACACTGAGAACATGAGTTGTAGAGTTCCCGACAGTGAGTCTGTAGGTTGTGGAATCAGTTCAGAGCTGTCCTGTGTGAAGTTATCCACACTGGTTCAAGAGCCTGATAATTGTAGGGTAATGACTGTTCCTGAATCTAGTGGCGTGAGACCCAAGGCTTTTGTACCTCTCGCCCAGTGGTAATAGCGTACAACACAGACCCTAACCCACAGTGTTTCGCTGAACTTTTAACTTACTCTGAGATCAACTAATGCTTCCCTCCCATGTAACCCTGCACTTTCCTACCCTCTATATGCCCATCTAAGAATTTCTTAAATGTCCCTAACGTATCTGCCTCTATTATGCACCCAACACTCTACGTATATAAAAAAAAATGCCTCTGACATCCTCCCTATACATTCATTAAAATTATGCCCCCTCACATTCCTCCTCGGGAGAAGTCTCTGGCGATGCACACGATTATTATCTTGCACACCCCTATCAAATCACCTATTATCCTCCTTCGCTCCAAGGGAAAGGTCCTAGTTCAAACTTTTCTTCTTAAGACATGCTCTTTAATCCAGGCAGCATCCTAGTAAACCTCCTCTGCACCCTCTCCACATCCTTCCTATAAATGAGGGGACACAATATTCCAAATGTGATCTAGATAGAGCATTATCGAGCTGAAACATTACATTGCTGGTCTTGAACTCAATCCTCCAACTAATGAAGTCTAACACACCATGTGCCTTCTTAACCATCACAGCAACTTTGAGACGTCCGTGGACTTAGACATGTGACTTCGAGGAAAGCTCCAGGGCTTTGTTTGCTGAGGATTCAGAGGGAGATGGGAAGGTCAATTATGAACAGAAGATAAGGCAGCTAATATTCCACCTGAACAACACTAATCTCACGCCTTTAGAACAGAGAGGATGAGGAATTTCTTTAGCCAGAGGTTAGTGAATCTGTGGCATTTGTTTTTGCCACAGACTGCTGTGGAGACCAGGTTATTGGGAATATTTAATTTGGAGGTTGATAGGTTCTTGATTAGCAAAGGCGTCATAAGTTGCGGGGAGAAGGCAGGAGAATGGAGTTGAGAAGGATAATAAATCAGTGATAGTCAGAGGAGACTCAATGGACTGAGTGGCCCAATTCTGCTCCTATTTGGTCTTATGGTCTATCTCTTGCTTCCATTAACATCCAGGCTAGGGATTCACCACCCATTGAGTGAAATTATTTCTCCCGATTTTACGCGCAGATTATCAACCCTGGTTCTGGACTCTTCCTTACAACCATGGGATGCCAGAGCCAGCAGATCTGGAGTCAGGAGCACAAGATGCTAGAGGAACTCAATGGGTCAGGCAGAATCAGTGGAGAGAAATGGACAGTTGAATTTTCAGATCAAGCCTTTTCATCTGGATTCATAAAAGCTTCTTCCTCTCTCCTTAAACTATAACTTCCCTCCTTAACCTCTGGGACACTGATTATTCACTGTCCTGCTGAGTTCATTAGAATCCTGCAATCCACAGAAGCCTATAAAATTCATGACAGCAATAACCAGGAAGCTCCCTATCTCTGAAACCTCCTCTATGAAAACTCTGGGACATCTCGGGTTTATCAGTTTTCAAACTCAGCAACCTCTAAGATAAGCTTTTGGCAAATTTAATTCACACAGTTCCTCCTTACCAAATACCTGCTTCTCTAATATTTATCAAACAAGAGAAAGTCTGCAGATGCTGGAAATCCAGAGCAACACACACAAAATGCCAGAGGAACTCAGTGAGCCAGGCAGTGTCTCGGCCCAAAACGCACACTGTTAACTCCTTTCCATAGACGCTGCCTAACCTGCTGAGTTCCTCCAGCATTTTATGTATGCCTCTAATATTTACGTCAAGTGTTTGTGTCTCCTCAATGCAAAGTATTATTTAATCCTTCTGCCATTTCCTAATGATAAATTCTCAAATCTCTCTCTGTAAGGGATGGACTTTCCCTTACATAGAACTCCGAATAGTACATCATTAGACAGGCCATTCGACTCATTCTGTTGTGCTGACCTTGATGCCAATTGAACTTGATGTCCTCCTCCTGTGTATCATCCATTAGTCTCCATTCCCTTCAGATTCATCTATATATCTAAAAGCCTCTTAAACACCACCAAACTGGTTGCTTCCATTACTACCCTTGGGAACCCAGTCCAGGCACCTATCACTCTCTGTCTGAAATGAACTTGCCCTTCATGTTGCCTTTAAACTCCTCACCAACCTTGGACATATCTACCTTGGGAGAAGGATTCTGCCCCTCTAAGCTGTCAATGCCTCTCATAAAGTTACAAACGTCTATCAGGTTTCTGATGTGCTAGGGAGAAGAATCAAACTTTGTCCAACTTCCTCTTGTAGCTCATATACCCTCCAATCTCAGCAGCATCCTGTACCTTCTCCATAGTTTGCACATCCTTCCTGTAACAGAGCAACCAAAATGGCACACAATATCCCAAACTAAAGTTCTATGTCTACAGTATGACTTTGTGACTCTTATACTCAATACCCCTACCAATGAAGACAAGCATGACATACCATATAACCATATAACAATCACAGCACGGAAACAGGCCATCTCGGCCCTCCTAGTCCGTGCCGAACTCTGAATCTCACCTAGTCCCACCTACCCGCACTCAGCCCATAACCCTCCACTCCTTTCCTGTCCATATACCTATCCAATTTTACCTTAAATGACACAACTGAACTGGCCGCTACTACTTCTACAGGAAACTCATTCCACACAGCTATCACTTTACCATACGCCTTCTTTACCATCTTATTCACCCCAAGATCTGTCTGTGCCTCAACGCTATTATGGGAACCACCATTACCTGCATACTTTCTCCTTTTATTTCGTCTCCCAAAGTGCAAAACCTCTCACTTGCCCAGATTAAAATCTGTCTTCCACTCCTCTGTCTGTATCGGTAACCGATCCATATCCCGTTGTAGTCTTTGATAGTCATTCACACTGTTTACAGCTCCACCTGCTCCACACTTCCTTCCAGCCTGTATTTTCTTCCTTTATTCAATGTCCTGGTCTTCCGTTCCTGTTCCACTGTCCCTGATGTGGCAGGTGAAGTGGGCACCACACCCTCAGCCTCACCTGTCCAGTCCTCCACCTGTCAGTCTGAGCATTGACCTGTCGTGTGACAACGGTCAGGCTGAGCTGTAGCTGGACACTCCTATACTGAAAAAAAAATAGAATTTTGTTATTGATGGACCTTTTTTGCAAAGGTTACAAAAACTTCTGCAAACTTTGAACATTTATCTCTCTTTCCGGAATGAGCCTACTCATAACTGGGTCTCTAATTATCCACCCCAAAATATTTATGAAGGTTGGTTGAAACTAGAAGGAATGATCATGACGATGATTGTTAAATTGGGCTGGGAGTCTGTAAATTGCACTTTCAATGAAAGATTTCTCATACCCAGGCAACATGAGCTGGATTTAATATCCGCCCAGCTTCACAGTATAAATCAATTGTTAGAAAATTGAAGTAATTTCTTGAAGGAATCAAAGACAAAAAGTCACTTAGTCCCTGAAAAATAGGCAGACTCCATCATATAAAGTTCCTTAAAACAAGATATATTGAACTATCGGCATTTGGTGTCTCCACTGTGTGCAAGTTCCATTGCAAGATTTGATTACAGAAAATGATGCATTTTTTCATTAAAGGGATATTATCCACGTTATCGTCCTAGCAAATTCCTACTTATTTCTGAAAGCATTGCTCAATATCTCAGGATTGCACCCGTTTCTAGTACCTGCTGCAAATGTCCCGATCGGAGTTCATCGTGGTTACGAGGATTCATAAGGACAGGGGATTATACCAAATCTGACTGCCAGGAAGGCAGGAGAACTTTAATTTATTCAGATGATCCTGAAGCTGATCGGAGCTCAAAAGTGGCAGTGGCAGGAGGCTGGACATTGTCCAGAGCTGGCCAATATCCATGTCAACTTGTTTCTGATCGTAACTGGAAGGCCGTGTTTCCTTTCTCCAATGGTCTTTGTTTCTCAATAGCATTCACGAACCATGTTCATGTATTCTTGTACAGCACAGAACTGGGCCCTTCGGCCCAATCTGTCTGTGCTGTCCAAGGTGCCTGTGTAAGCTGTCCCACTAGGCTGATGGGTGGCACCACCACCAATGTACAGGATTGGGAAAAGCCCCATCGTGGTCATTAGCCTCCCCACCATTGAGGACATCTTCAAACGGTGATGTCTAAAGAAGGCAGCATCCATCGTGAAGGGCCCACCCCACTCAGAACATGCCAACATGCCCACTTCTCATTATGACCATCAGGGAGGAGGTACAAGAGCCTGAAGATTCACACCCAACAGCTTTTTCCCCTCTGCCATCAGATTTCTGTATGGTCCATGAACCCATCAGCACTACCACACTATTTTGCTCTCTTTTTGCACTACTTAACTATCTATCTAGCTAATTAATTAATATGCTGGTAGTGTACTTTATTATAACTGTTGTGTTTTGTACAGGGCTGCTGCCACAAAAGAACAAATTGTATGATATATGTTAGTGATAATAAACGTAATTCTGACTTACCTACATTAGGCTCATATCCCTCTACACTCTTGCTGTCCAAGTACCTGTCCAAATGCCTTTTAAACATTGCCGTTGTAGTTTCCTCCACCACCTCCTCCTAGTACCATAGGATCATATAGCAAAGACAAAGGCCTTTCAGCCCATCTCCCCAATGTCAACCCAGTTGCCTAACTGAGCTACTCCCATTTTTCCCATGTTTGGTCCACATCCCTCTAAACCGTTCTTACCCACGTACCTGCTCAAATGTCTTTTAAACGTCATACCGACCGCTCTCTGCGTGTCCTCAGGCTATGCTATCCATTCGGTTGGTAGATCCGAGCATTTCTGGCAATGGCCGGCATTTGATATCCAGCCCACATCGGTGGGGGGGGGGGGGTGCTGGTGAAAACCGCTGTGACCAGCCGCTCAGTGCTAGAGGGATTCCGGGATTTGGGCACCGGAGGAACAGTGGTATAATGGAATTGCAGTTTGATATTATTATTGATTGGATTACATCAGCTTTATCTCCCACTTCGAAACAGACAGTTGCATCAACGACCAACGCGGTCTGAGGATGTGCTGGGGGCAGCCCGCGAGTGTCACCACACTTCCGGCGTCAATGTAACTTCCTAACCCAAATCGGTACGTCTTCGGAACGTGGGAGGAAACCCATGCAGCCACAGGGACAACATACAAGCTCCTTACAGATAACGGTGGGAACTGAAGCCCGGTCTTACGGCTGATGCAGTAAAGTGTTACCAGGCTTTGCACAGAATCCATTCAGTTCTCTTCATAATAACAGAGTACTGTGGTGGTACAATTTAAAACAAAGCCTTCCTCTGGGCGCTCCACTGTCCTCCCGCAGTCCAAACGCCCACCAGATAGTAGGCTCCATGTCCCATGACCCTTTCCCTTCTCCAGCTCTGTATCCAATCATCTTTCCGGCTCTCAGCTTCATCCCACTCCTCCTGTCTTCTCCTATCATTTCGGATTTTCCCCTTCCCCCCTACTTTTTAATCTCTTACTATCTTTCCTTTCAGTTAGTCCTGATGAAGGGTCTCGGCCCGAAACATCGACAGTGCTTCTCCCTATAGATGCTGCCTAGCCTGCTGCGTTCCACCAGCATTTTGTGTGTGTTGTTTGAATTTCCAGCATCTGTAGATTTCCTCATGTTACCAGATAGTAGGTTAATTGGTCATTGCAAATTGTCCCGTGATTAGGCTAGGATTAAATCGGGGCGTTGCTGGGTTATGTGACTCCAAGGGCCAGAAGGGCCTATTCCACACTGTATCTGAACAAATAAATATATATCACGCTTGATATCACTGATACTGTACACCGTGAAATTTATTGATTTGTGGTAGCTGCACAGTGGAATACATAAAATTACAATAAAAAATATATATAAATAAATTAAGTAAGTCATGCAAAAAGAGATCAAAAACTGTGAGGTGGTGTAGGGATAATAGAGGCTGTAACAGAATACAAAATAAACTGTTGCAATTACAGAGAAAGTGCAGTGCAGGCAGACAATAAGATGCAAGATCATAAAGAGATAGATTGCAAGAGCAAGAATCCATCTGACATGCTAGGGGAGCATTCAATAGTCTTTTAACAGTGGGGTAGGAACTGCTGAAGTTAGGCTGGTGGGTAACTGAGAAAGATGTGAATGCCTGTGGATTCTGGTTAGTGACGGATAACTCTCGAGGGCTGATAGTTGCCCCACCTGTTGCTGCATTTTTGTCCTCACTGAATTTTGGCTTCATTTGGCAGAGTACTGAGTCCCTCCCCCAAGAAACACCACTTCCAGCAGGTGGAAGAGGCACGAGCTTTGTCAGCTGTCAAAGATGTCAACAGACTGTACGTTTCTCTATAATTTCTGAGATATTTAATAATTAAAATTGGATTAAATGATGGATAATTGGCAATAAGACCTTTATTAAAAATAAAACAAATTGAAGTAAAAGCTAATAAAACATAAAAATAATTAAAAATTATGAAGAGAAGTCATTCTTTAAAATCTCACTTTGCTTCATCGTCTGCAGATCTGGGGCCCTGAGTGAAATCCCGACGCGTTGATACAGCGCTGCCTCTGACCAGCTCAGCATCCAAGAGGCATTTCTTGCTGTACATACAGGATTCCAGGAAGACTGAGCTTTACCGCTGGGCACTTAGCACCCCATGCCCTTTATCCCTTCCTCTTCTGCGGCTCTCCTTTGCACTCCACCATATCTCCACTTCCTTTCTCTCCTCTTACCCATCACACACCCCCCCCACCCACCCCTTCCTCCCCTTGTTTTCTCTATGTCGTTTCACCTCCCCTGTTTGCAGCCTACTGCAGCTCTGTTCCCTCCATTTCAAGGTTCCACATGTTGTGCATTCAGAGATGCTCTTCCACACACCACTGTTGTAACTCGGGTTACCGTTACCTTCCCGTCAGCTCGTTCTACACTCCCACCATCCTCTGAGGGAAGAAGTTTCCCTTCAGGGTCCCCTTAAATATTACACTTTTCACCCTTAACCTATGACCTCTAGTTCGAGTCTCACCCACGCTCAGTGGAAAAAAGTATTAATCCGCAGATTCATTCTTCTCTGACCTCTCTCATGAACAACGTGTTTTTGCCTACAGAACTGCCACCCACTGGATATCGTTGTTGTTTTTTTGTTCTTCACATCATTTTCTGTAAATTCTGCAGACTGTTGTGCGTGAAAATCCCAGAAGATCAGCAGTTTCTCAGATACTCATCCCCCCCTCCCCCCCCCCCGTCTGGCACCAGCAACCATTCCACAGTCAAAGCCACTTAGATCACATTTCTTCCACATTCTGATGTTTGGTCTCAACAACAACTGAACCTCTTGACCATGTCTACATGCTTTTAGGCATGAGTTGCTGTCACGTGATTGGCTGCCAAGATATGAGGTGTACAGGTGTACCTAATAAAGTGGCCACAGAGTATATCTGCAGTGCCTGAGAATCACTTAAAAATTAAAAAATTTTTAAAAAATTAAAAAAAGAATTAAAAATCCTTTAATATAGCTCTCCACTGTCATAGAGTCATAGAGCACTACAGATGAGAAACAGGCCCTTCAGCTTGTCCACTCTGTGCCAACCTGTTATTCTGCCTAGTTCCATCAACCTGCACTATGGTCCCCTCCCATCCATGTACCTAAATTGTCTTCAATGTTGCAGTTGAACTCGTATGCACCATTTCCATCGGCAGCTCGTTGCACACTCCCACTATCCTCTGAGTGAAGAAGTTCCCCTTCAGAGGCCCCTTAAATCTTACACCCTTCGTCCTTAACCTATGACCTCTAGTTCTCATTTCACCTGACCTCAATGGAAACATATTAATCTCTGCATTCTTCCTGCTACTGCCCAGAGTGCACAAGGTGCAGATACCACACTGGCAACGAGGAAGAGGTGAGAAGGCACTGTCTTGCATGGATTGGTGATTGATAGCATGGAGGGACACAGCAACTCCAAGTGGAGGGGGTGGCGGCTGAAGGTTTGTTTCTTGGATTATTTTATCTATTTAGAGGCCCTTCCGGCCTAATGAACACGTGCCACCTAATTATACCAATGTGACTAATTAACCTACTGACTCGTACATCTTCAGAAATGTGCCATTTTTCATCAACGGCCAACACAGACCGAGGGTGCACTATGGGCAGTCCACAAGTGTCGACATGCTTCCGGTGCCAACGCAGCAAGCCCACAACTTACTTACCCTAATTTGTGTGTCTTTGAAATGTGGGAGGAAACCAGAGCACCTGGAGGAAACCCACACAGTCACAGGGAGAATGTGCAAATTCCTTACGGACGTTGGCGGGAATTGAACCCAAGTCACCGGCACTGTAAAGCATTACGCTAACTGTTAGGCAACTGTGCCGTCTGAAATTGTTGAGTTGTGGCCTGTGATTGTTGAACCACGCAGCTCAGATCCTGGTCTCGTCAGGACCCTTACCAGTTAAGATCTAGGGTGGTTCTTACACAGAATGGGAGGAGACGTTCCTCAGACTAAACACTCCTGACGAAACTGAGAGCAAGGGGGATGCAGTGCCCACTTACGTGAAGCCCCAGGAGAATGTGAGACAGCTCCCTAATGGAAATAGACGGGGCTTCCACCACTTTAATCCAGAAATTATAGAAGACTATGAACTCAAGACCAGAATTACCCTGTAATCTGGACAGTTCTGTCTGCATTGGACAACAGTGGGCCAGACCCACTGATGACTTGCCCCACTTTTCAGGGGTTACAATGTGGCCTTCAGGAAAGCCATGTGGGTGGAATAACACATGCCTGCCCCGCCTTGAAGGGCCAAGATCCTCACTAGCTTCATCCCGTCTCACATAGACGGATGCAGAAAGCCATCACTGTCTGTCGACCAACACCAACCAGTGGTTTCATCCAGTTACAATGGGCCATTTGGCGTACAGTCGCCATCCTCGGTACCCCAGACCACCAAGGGACAAGGCATCAAACGATTCCAAAGCTGTGTGCTGATGCCCGGAATGGGGGAGGATGCTGTAAAAGGTGTCGGGAGGCTTTCTGACTGCAGCACTAAGTGTTGGGCGTAACTTCCAATAGAGGAAGGTGGTTTATTCAGCCTGGGGGTGGACTTGAGGAGAAGACTATCTTCAGCGTGCAGTGGCC
>NC_082727.1:19934224-20024224 GCF_030144855.1 Hypanus sabinus | reverse complement strand
GCTCTCTCCCTTGCTCTCCCTCCCTCATCCCCCTCACTCCTCCCCTCTCTCCCTTCCCCTCTCGCCCTTTCCACCTCCCTTCCTCTCCTCCTCCTCTCTCTCCTCTCCTCTCTCTCCCCTCCCCTCTCTCCATCCCCCTCTTATCCACCCCCTCCCTCCCTTCCACACTCTCTCTCCCTTCCCTCATCACTCTCCCCTCCCTCCACACTCCCCCTCTCCCCATCTCCCTTCTCTCCCCCTTTTTCTCCCCCGCCCTTTTCTCCTCCACCTCCCCCTTTCCCCCTCCCCTTCTCCCTTTCCTTTCCTCCCCCTCTCTCCCTGCCCCCCCCCCCACTCTTCCATTTTTCTTTCTAATCCCAAGTTTAGGAATGTTCGGAGCATCCACAGAACCTCATTAGCCAGGCCTCACCTTTCCTACCACCTCACCATTCTTCATCCTCCTCAACACTCTCATCCCTCCAAACCTTCACCTTTCCTGACCCCTCACCTCCCTAAACCTGTGCCCTTCCCAAACCTTCATCCTCCACTACCCCTCGCCTCTCTGAACTCTTGCATCCCCACCTCACCCTTCCTGACCCCTCACCCATCCTCCCCAAACCTTCTTCCCTGACCCCTCACCTCTATGACTCTTTACCCTCCCTGACCTCTCATGCTCCCTGACCACCCCCGCCCTCCCTGACTCTTCACACTTCCCGACCCCTCACCTTCCCCAATCCTTTACCAACCCCAACCCCTTTCTCTCCCCGGCACCTCGCCCCTCTGATACCTCACCCCAATCACCACCTTGCTCTTCAAAGCCCCTCTGCTTATGCACCCACCTTGCCATGGCCCCTCGGTCTCCCCCATCACTTTGCCTTCACCCTCCTCATTGACGCCCGCCTAAACCGTTGCCTCCCCCACCCTCGCCCTCGCAACGACAACTGCTCAACTTTACCGAGCCCTCATCCTCGTTGAACCTTCATCCTCTCCAACCTCTAGTTCGACACATTCCCTCACCCTTCCTCATCTCCTGCACTCGCTCTTCCTGACCACCCCCCTCTCTCACTGTCATCTTCCCCTATGGACAATCCTCTCACATATCCCTGTCACCAACCCTTCCTGCACCCACCCACTCCCTCACTCAACCCTCCTCACCCACCCCTCCCACACTGACCCTCCTCCCTCACCCACCCCTCCTGCACTGACCCTCCTCCCTCACACAACCCTCCCACTGACCCTCCTCCCTCACCCCTCCTGCACTGACCCTCCTCCCTCACACAACCCTCCCACTGACCCTCCTCCCTCACCCACCCCTCCTGCACTGACCCTCCTCCCTCACACAACCCTCCCACTGACCCTCCTCCCTCACCCCTCCTGCACTGACCCTCCTCCCTCACACAACCCTCCCACTGACCCTCCTCCCTCACCCACTCCTCCCACACTGACCCTCCTCCCTCACCCACCACTCCTGCACTGACCCTCCTCCCTCACACAACCCTCCCACACTGACCCTCCTCCCTCACCCCTCCTGCACTGACCCTCCTCCCTTGCACAACCCTCCCACACTGACCCTCTTCCCTCACACAACCCTCCCACACTGACCCTCCTCCCTCACACAACCCTCCCACACTGACCCTCCTCCCTCACCCCTCCTGCACTGACCCTCCTCCCTCACACAACCCTCCCACACTGACCCTCCTCCCTCACCCACTCCTCCCACACTGACCCTCCTCCCTCACACAACCCTCCCACACTGACCCTCCTCCCTCACACAACCCTCCCACACTGACCCTCCCTCACCCACTCCTCCCACACTGACCCTCCTCCCTCACACAACCCTCCCACACTGACCCTCCCTCACCCACTCCTCCACACTGACCCTCCTCCCTCACACAACCCTCCCACACTGACCCTCCTCCCTCACACAACCCTCCCACACTGACCCTCCTCCCTCACCCACCCCTCCCACACTGACCCTCCTCCCTCACCCAGCCCTCCCTCACTCAACCCTCCTCACCCACTCCTCCCACACTGACCCTCCTCCCTCACCCAACACTCCTGCACTGACCCTCCTCCCTCACACAACCCTCCCACTGACCCTCCTCCCTCACCCCTCCTGCACTGATCCTCCTCCCTCACACAACCCTCCCACACTGACCCTCCTCCCTCACCCCTCCTGCACTGACCCTCCTCCCTCACACAACCCTCCCACTGACCCTCCTCCCTCACCCCTCCTGCACTGACCCTCCTCCCTTGCACAACCCTCCCACACTGACCCTCCTCCCTCACCCCTCCTGCACTGACCCTCCTCCCTCACACAACCCTCCCACTGACCCTCCTCCCTCACCCCTCCCACACTGACCCTCCTCCCTCACACAACCCTCCCACTGACCCTCCTCCCTCACCCCTCCTGCACTGACCCTCCTCCCTCACACAACCCTCCCACACTGACCCTCCCTCACCCACTCCTCCCACACTGACCCTCCTCCCTCACACAACCCTCCCACACTGACCCTCCTCCCTCACCCCTCCTGCACTGACCCTCCTCCCTCACACAACCCTCCCACACTGACCCTCCTCCCTCACCCCTCCTGCACTGACCCTCCTCCCTCACACAACCCTCCCACACTGACCCTCCTCCCTCACCCACCCCTCCTGCACTGACCCTCCTCCCTCACACAACCCTCCCACACTTTCTCCCCCTCACACACCCCTCCATCACCAATCCCTCCTTCACCCACCCCTCCCACACTGACCCTCCTCCCTCACCCAGCCCTCCCACACTGACCCTCCTCACCCACTCCTCCCACACTGACCCTCCTCCCTCACCCACCCCTCCCACACTGACCCTCCTCCCTCACACAACCCTCCCACTGACCCTCCTCCCTCACCCCTCCTGCACTGACCCTCCTCCCTTGCACAACCCTCCCACACTGACCCTCCTCCCTCACCCCTCCTGCACTGACCCTCCTCCCTCACACAACCCTCCCACACTGACCCTCCTCCCTCACCCCTCCTGCACTGACCCTCCTCCCTCACACAACCCTCCCACACTGACCCTCCTCCCTCACCCACTCCTCCCACACTGACCCTCCTCCCTCACACAACCCTCCCACACTGACCCTCCTCCTTCACCCACTCCTCCCACACTGACCCTCCTCCCTCACACAACCCTCCCACTGACCCTCCTCCCTCACCCCTTCTGCACTGACCCTCCTCCCTCACACAACCCTCCCACTGACCCTCCTCCCTCACCCCTCCCACACTGACCCTCCTCCCTTGCACAACCCTCCCACACTGACCCTCCTCCCTCACCCACTCCTCCCACACTGACCCTCCTCCCTCACACAACCCTCCCACACTGACCCTCCTCCCTCACCCCTCCCACACTGATCCTCCTCCCTCACCCACTCCTCCCACACTGACCCTCCTTCCTCACACAACCCTCCCACACTGACCCTCCTCCCTCACCCCTCCCACACTGACCCTCCCTCACCCACTCCTCCCACACTGACCCTCCTCCCTCACACAACCCTCCCACACTGACCCTCCTCACCCCTCCTGCACTGACCCTCCTCCCTCACCCACCCCTCCTGCACTGACCCTCCTCCCTCACCCACCCCTCCTGCACTGACCCTCCTCCCTCACCCACTCCTCCCACACTGACCCTCCTCCCTCACACAACCCTCCCACACTGACCCTCCTCCCTCACCCACTCCTCCCACACTGACCCTCCTCCCTCACACAACCCTCCCACACTGACCCTCCTCCCTCACCCACTCCTCCCACACTGACCCTCCTCCCTCACCCACCCCTCCTGCACTGACCCTCCTCCCTCACACAACCCTCCCACACTGACCCTCCTCCCTCACACAACCCTCCCACACTGACCCTCCTCCCTCACCCACTCCTCCCACACTGACCCTCCTCCCTCACCCACTCCTCCCACACTGACCCTCCTCCCTCACACAACCCTCCCACACTGACCCTCCCTCACCCACTCCTCCCACACTGACCCTCCTCCCTCACCCACCCCTCCTGCACTGACCCTCCTCCCTCACACAACCCTCCCACACTGACCCTCCTCCCTCACCCACTCCTCCCACACTGACCCTCCTCCCTCACACAACCCTCCCACACTGACCCTCCTCCTTCACCCACTCCTCCCACACTGACCCTCCTCCCTCACACAACCCTCCCACACTGACCCTCCTCCCTCACCCACTCCTCCCACACTGACCCTCCTCCCTCACCCACTCCTCCCACACTGACCCTCCTCCCTCACCCACCCCTCCTGCACTGACCCTCCTCCCTCACACAACCCTCCCACACTGACCCTCCTCCCTCACCCACTCCTCCCACACTGACCCTCCTCCCTCACACAACCCTCCCACACTGACCCTCCTCCCTCACCCACTCCTCCCACACTGACCCTCCTCCCTCACACAACCCTCCCACACTGACCCTCCTCCCTCACCCCTCCTGCACTGACCCTCCTCCCTTGCACAACCCTCCCACACTGACCCTCCTCCTTCACCCACTCCTCCCACACTGACCCTCCTCCCTCACACAACCCTCCCACACTGACCCTCCTCCCTCACACAACCCTCCCACACTGACCCTCCCTCACCCACTCCTCCCACACTGACCCTCCTCCCTCACACAACCCTCCCACACTGACCCTCCTCACCCCTCCTGCACTGACCCTCCTCCCTCACCCACCCCTCCTGCACTGACCCTCCTCCCTCACCCACCCCTCCTGCACTGACCCTCCTCCCTCACACAACCCTCCCACACTGACCCTCCTCCCTCACCCACTCCTCCCACACTGACCCTCCTCCCTCACACAACCCTCCCACACTGACCCTCCTCCCTCACCCCTCCTGCACTGACCCTCCTCCCTCACACAACCCTCCCACACTGACCCTCCTCCCTCACCCCCCTCCTGCACTGACCCTCCTCCCTCACACAACCCTCCCACACTGACCCTCCTCCCTCACCCACCCCTCCTGCACTGACCCTCCTCCCTCACACAACCCTCCCACACTTTCTCCCCCTCACACACCACTCCATCACCAATACCTCGCTCACCCACCCCTCCCTCACCAATCCCTACTTCACCCAACCCTCCCACACTGACCCTCTTCCCTCACACACCCCTCCATCACCAATACCTCGCTCACCCACCCCTCCCTCACCAATCCCTACTTCACCCACCCCTCCCACACTGACTCTCTTCCCTCACCCACTCCTCCGTCACCAACCCCTCCCACATTGACCCTCCTCCCTCACACACTCCTCTTACACTGACCTTCCTCCCTCACCAACCCCTCCCACACTGACCTCCCTCACACACCCCTCCCTCACCAATCCCTCCCTCACCCAACCCTCCCACACTGACCCTCTTCCCTCACACACCCCTCCCACACTGACTCTCTTCCCTCACACACCCCTCCCACACTGACTCTCTTCCCTCACACACCCCTCCCACACTGACTCTCTTCCCTCACACACCCCTCCCACACTGACTCTCTTCCCTCACACACCCCTCCCTCACACACCCCTCCCACACTGACTCTCTTCCCTCACACACCCCTCCCACACTGACTCTCTTCCCTCACACACCCCTCCCTCACCCACCCCTCCCACATTGACCCTCCTCCCTCACCAACCCCTCCCACACTGACTCTCTTCCCTCACACACCCCTCCCTCACCCACCCCTCCCACATTGACCCTCCTCCCTCACCCACCCCTCCCACACTGACTCTCTTCCCTCACACACCCCTCCCACACTGACTCTCTTCCCTCACACACCCCTCCCACACTGACTCTCTTCCCTCACACACCCCTCCCTCACACACCCCTCCCTCACACACCCCTCCCACACTGACTCTCTTCCCTCACACACCCCTCCCACACTGACTCTCTTCCCTCACACACCCCTCCCTCACCCACCCCTCCCACATTGACCCTCCTCCCTCACCAACCCCTCCCACACTGACTCTCTTCCCTCACACACCCCTCCCTCACCCACCCCTCCCACATTGACCCTCCTCCCTCACCAACCCCTCCCATACTGACTCTCTTCCCTCACCCACCCCTCCGTCACCAACCCCTCTCACCCTGTCACTCAGCAACACCCCTCTCTTGCTTGTGTCTTTCCCTGAAGCTCTCAGCTGGTCCTTCCTCTGACAAAAGCCCTGAATTAATTTTCGGTGGGGGTGGGAGTCCCCACTTGTGTGAAGTGTGTGCCATACTTGATCCCCGTAGCAATGTGCAGCTCCGTGTATAATTGGCACAGAGCCGTGACCTACCACCCTTCACTGAGACAAATTACAGGTTATTTCTGGGGCTTCTAAAGCCGGTGGTACAGAGAGCTGTAACGATCCAGGGTCACACATGAGTATATCTGCTTACAAAAATCATTTACATCTGTTCCAAAAGCTGAAGGAACTTGACCACAACGTTACTGAAAATAAACAGTCGGCTAATGCTGAATGTGAAACAATGTGAGTCCCATCTGTACCCAAACAAAACCAGCATTCTGTGTCCCTCCTCCACAGTGCGGCACTCCCTCAGCACTGCCCCTCCCAGAGTGTGGCACTCCCTCAGTTCTGCCCCTCCCACAGTGTGGCACTCCCTCAGTTCTGCCCCTCCCACAGTGCGGCACTCCCTCAGTACTGCCCCTCCCACAGTGTGGCGCTCCCTCAGTTCTGCCCCTCCCAGAATGTGGAACTCCCTCAATTCTGCCTCTCCCACAGTGCAGCACTCCCTCAGTTCTGCCCCTCCCACAGTGCGGCACTCCCTCAGTACTGCCCTCCCTCAGTGCAGCACTCCCTCAGTTCTGCCCCTTCCAGAGTGCGGCACTCCCTCAGTACTGCCCCTCCCAGAGTGTGGCACTCCCTCAGTACTGCCCCTTCCAGAGTGCGGCACTCCCTCAGTTCTGCCCCTCCCACAGTGTGGCACTCCCTCAGTTCTGCCCCTCCCACAGTGCGGCACTCCCTCAATTCTGCCTCTCCCACAGTGCAGCACTCCCTCAGTACTGCCCCTCCTACGGTGTGACACTCCCTCAGTACTGCCCCTCCCAGAGTGCGGCACTCCCTCAGTTCTGCCCCTCCCACAGTGCGGCACTCCCTCAGTACTGCCCCTCCCAGAGTGCGGCACTCCCTCAGTTCTGCCCCTCCCACAGTGCGGCACTCCCTCAGTACTGCCCTCCCTCAGTGCAGCACTCCCTCAGTACTACCCCTCCTACGGTGTGCCCTCTCACAGTGTGACCTGACCCTCTCTCAGTACCGCCCTTCTCACAATGTGGAGCTCCCTTGGCAGTGCCCTGTGTTAGTGGGTTGTATTCTGTCCACGTGCCCTTGGAGTGGTATTAAACACATCCCTGGTGATCAATTTAAGTTTTAAAACTGGAATTTTCCCCCATACAACGTCCCGGCCTGGACATGGCATAGCTCATTATCTACGCGGACACCCGGTTCTGAAACAGCAGTTCATTTATTCCGAGGCTTTCATTGTCTGCAGACAACTCCAATGGCAGTGCGAGACTGGTTTACTGCTCAACCGTCCACAGAGGTAACTCACATCCGCGGAGAGAAGCAGAGGCTCTATATTTCTCAGGCCATTCTCACCACTTACCAGCTCATCCATCTTCTTCAACTAGTTCCCTGAGCCGGCCTCCAGTTCCACTCTTTCAGAATGAACGTCCCATCAAGGAATCCCTGTTTACTGCCTTCTGCGAGACACTGGCTCCCAAACTCAGCAGGGATCCCGACACCCAGGAAGGATCAGTGTGTATTGTATCCCCATTCCACATGAAATCATTGACTGAACACTTCTCTGATCTCTGGTCAGTTTCAACACATTAGACACAGTGTGAGTCATGCCCACCCAACCCCTGCACCGCAGCACACACCCCCAGAGCATGGATTAGATACAGAGAAACTCCCTCTGCACTGCCCCATCACACACCCCCAGAGCATGGATTAGATACAGAGAAACTCCCTCTGCACTGCCCCATCACACACCCCCAGAGCATGGATTAGATACAGAGAAACTCCCTCTGCACTGTCCCATCACACACCCCCAGAGCATGGATTAGATACAGAGAAACTCCCTCTGCACTGCCCCATCACACACACGCCCAGAGCATGGATTAGATACAGAGAAACTCCCTCTGCACTGCCCCATCACACACCCCCAGAGCATGGATTAGATACAGAGAAACTCCCTCTGCACTGCCCCATCACACACCCCCAGAGCATGGATTAGATACAGAGAAACTCCCTCTGCACTGTCCCATCACACACCCCCAGAGCATGGATTAGATACAGAGAAACTCCCTCTGCACTGCCCCATCACACACACCCCCAGAGCATGGATTAGATACAGAGAAACTCCCTCTGCACTGTCCCATCACACACACCCCCAGAGCATGGATTAGATACAGAGAAACTCCCTCTGCACTGCCCCATCACACACCCCCAGAGCATGGATTAGATACAGAGAAACTCCCTCTGCACTGCCCCATCACACACACCCCCAGAGCATGGATTAGATACAGAGAAACTCCCTCTGCACTGTCCCATCACACACCCCCAGAGCATGGATTAGATACAGAGAAACTCCCTCTGCACTGCCCCATCACACACACCCCCAGAGCATGGATTAGATACAGAGAAACTCCCTCTGCACTGCCCCATGGATTAGATACAGAGAAACTCCCTCTGCACTGCCCCATCACACACACCCCCAGAGCATGGATTAGATACAGAGAAACTCCCTCTGCACTGTCCCATCACACACACCCCCAGAGCATGGATTAGATACAAAGAAACTCCCTCTGCACTG
The DNA here is from genome assembly GCF_030144855.1 of Hypanus sabinus. NCBI lineage: Eukaryota > Metazoa > Chordata > Chondrichthyes > Myliobatiformes > Dasyatidae > Hypanus > Hypanus sabinus. The sequence goes on along the minus strand of NC_082727.1, from coordinate 20,015,391 downwards.
CCCCATGGATTAGATACAGAGAAACTCCCTCTGCACTGCCCCATGGATTAGATACAGAGAAACTCCCTCTGCACTGCCCCATGGATTAGATACAGAGAAACTCCCTCTGCACTGCCCCATCACACACCCCATCACACACTTCCTAGGCAGCAACAGCCATCTCTAAAGGGAATAAATAGTATCCTGGATGAGGTTAGGAATATTCTGATTCACTTTGTGCTCTAACTTGTAGCATTTTTGTCATAGCATTGTAAACTTGAAATAAACTTATTATTGTAGACAAAAGGGAGAGGGACAGCTCAGGTTAGACAGGGTAAAGCTCCCTTTGTACCATCCCATCACAAACTTCCAGGGTCAGACGTAGCAGAGAATTGTGGATGCAGCCCAGCAAATCACAGAAACCAAACCTCCCCTCCATGGGCTCCACACTTTCCATTGCCTCACTGACACAGACATCATAACCAAAGACTCTCTCCGCCCCGGACAGTGTCCCTTCTCCCCTTCCACACTGGGCAGAAGATACTGACGGCTGAAAGCACATTCCACCAGGCTCATGGACAGCTCCCACCTCACTGTTATAAGTGGTCCCTGATGCAAAAAGATGGACTTTAGTCCACACAATCTATCTTGTTATCGTTTTGCACCTTATTGTCTGCCTGCACTGCACTTTCTCTGTAACTGCAAGCCTTTATTCTGTGTTCTCTTACTGTTTTCCCTTGTACCACCTGTTGAAATGTAATGCTCTGTACAGATGATGTGCAAAACAATGTTATTCAGTACCTTGGTACAAGGGTCAATACTAATCCAATTTACCACTGTCAATCTCACTCCACGCAGACCTGTCACACTCCCTGAGGAGGGACCCCTCCCTTTATGCCACCCTGCCTGCAATTATTGAGCTAGTTTCAGTGAGGGGTCTTGGTGGACTAGGGTTAATGCTAGGATTAGGGTAGAGATTGGGGCCAGGGATAAGGTTATGGTGAGGATTGGAGTTAAGTTTAGGGTGAAGATTAGGGTTAGGAGGAATGTTAGGCTGGACCTGGATGGGATTGCTGACTCAAACTGCCCTCTGTGTGTGCTCTGGGTTTGGAGTTAGAGGTGTGATTCTGTCTTCCATTTCCCACACTTGTGCTGATCAGTACCAGCCTCAGCAGCATCCCACACTCCCTTCCCTTCCCCACCATGTCTCCATTGCATATCTCCCTAACCGATCCCAACATACTTCCATCGGATGTCTCCCTAACCAGTTCCAACACACCCCCACCGAATATCTCCTTAACCAATCTCAGCATTCCTCCATCAGATATCTCTCTCGGACAACCCCCAACCAATCTCAGGCTATCCCAAACAAGGGACGCAATCTCCATCGCATCTCTGAGTGTAACTCTCTTACACCTGCATTTCCTGCAATGTGGAGTCCCTGCCAGTCTCCACAAGATCCACCTTCCCACCCATCCCCATCGCTCAGCCCAGCCAGTCTGATGGTGCAGCTTCAGCCCATGAGAGGGCCCGTGCTCTCTGCTAGGTCTCAGAGCTCAGCAGACGAGGGAGTGTTCGGAAGAGAGCGACGGGGATGGAAAAGGGGCAATTTGAAAGATTCAGCTCAATGAGTTTGGGGTCTAGTCGGCACCGGAGGAGTAGGATTGAAGTTAAGGCTGTGGGACGGGAGCGGTTTGGAGACAGGATTGCCCCTCAAGTTCAGCAAAAGTGCAACCCCCAGAAACTGCCGGCAACCACCCATTAGTCTGTGACCGTGGACAAAGCAAGGCAAACCTATCTCCTGTGATTTGAATTAATTGTTGTGCCCTGTGCAATGTGTCAGTAACTCTACACCAAACTCATTACTGTGGGACTGGAGCAGAGTGAAGGGTCCACTTCCTTAATCCTGGCTTCTGGGGCTGAGGCACGCATTACAGGGGAGTTGTGTTCCAATCATCAATCTACTGCCGGCAATACCCCTCTTGTATATCTCTTCATGCCAGCTCAGTTTTCACTGGGTTATGAACAGGTCTTAATCCGTCCCACTTCAATACAAGTCACTTACTGCATTATTAACTGATGTTTGTTGAAATCCATAAATTCTATGAATGTTATGAGGAGCCACTTATTAAGTTCGAAAGAACTATTAATGTTGTCATCGAGTTACAGCTTGGAAACAGGCCCTTTGGCCCTATGATTCTGCACTGATCATCAACCACATATATGCATAAGCAAATTCTAAGTTAATTCTACTTTTTATTATATATTATTTACAGCACGGAACAGCCCAACAAGTTGCCCGGCAACCCACCTACTTTAACCCTAGCCTAATCATTGGACGATTTACAACAAACAATTAACCTACTAACTGGTACGTCTTTGGACTGTGGGAGGAAACCTGAGCACCCGGAGGCAATTCACGCACCCGGCACAAACGTACGAAATTTCTTACAGAGCACATCAGAATTGAACTCCAAACTCCAACACGCTGAGTTCCAATTGTGTCACAATAATCGCTACGCTATCGTGATGCTCCACACATTCCTCCCAATTTCTATAAATGAATAAACTGCTCCTCATGCCCCTGTGAAGAGGGAAACAGGGTTACAGGGAGAGTGTGTAAACTCCGCTCAGATGGCCTCAGAATAGAAATACATCACTTTAGAACAGAATCAAGAAGGAAGTTCTTTAGCAAGAGGGCAGTGAATCTGTGGAACTCATTGCCGCAGACAGCTGTGGAGCCCAATTCATTGGATATATTTAAAGTAGAGGTTGAAAGGTTCTTGATTAGTAACTGCGTGAAAGGTTGAGAGGGAAAATGAATCAGCCATGGTTGAGCGGTGGAGCAGTCTCAACGGGCCAAATAGCCTTCTCACTCCTTTGGCTAATGGTCTTAGTGTCTATCTTGGATTCCTTTCTTCCCTGAGTAAGCTGCTTCTCCCAAGATCACAAGAAATGCATAGTATTGAGGACACAGCTAAGTTCAGTCTCCCCTCCCTTGACTCGGTGTACATTTCCCCCTTCGTTGGTAAAGCAGCCAGCAAAATCAAAGATACAACTCAACCTTGAACTACTGGGCAGAAGGTACAAAAGTCTGAAAGCGCCTACCACCAGACACCAGGCTCACCTTAATCTCTCGAACTCCTGATCTCCCCATCTACCTGGATGTGGCCTTTGCACCTGACTGTTTACCTACACCGCACTTTCTCTGTAACTGCAACACTTTATTCTGCATTCTGATTTTTCTTCGTGCTCTCTCCGTGCATGGAATGATCTGATACAGTGCCAACATTGCCTTGCGTTCTGTTCGTGCAGATCACCACAGCAGAGCATCAAGGTAAAACAATAACAGAATGAAGAATAGAGTGCAGCAGTTACTGAGAAAGTGCAATGCAGGCAGACAATAATGTGCAAGATCTTAACAAGAGGTCAAAAGTTGGCTTTATTGTACTAAGGAACCATTAGCTAGCAGAGCGAAGCTGTCTGTGAGTCTGCTGGTGCATTTGTATCTTCTGCTGGATGGGAGAGCGGAGAAGAGAGAAAGTTTGAGAAGGTGGGGTCTTTGATTATGACTGTTTTACTGAGGCAATGAGAAGTACAGATTTGACCCACAGAACTTTCCTCCTGAGATTAACCTCATTGACCAGGACTTCCCTATGTCCCTCCACCTCGCCCTCTCCACTCCTACTGCTGAGTGTGTGCTGAAGGTGGCCATGGCACCTTTCATGGCTGACAACTTCCCCAAGAGTTGTACCGGTTTGTGGGATACTCCCCCGGAGCTGCCCTCTGGTGCTGGTGCTGAGCACGGGGAGGGTTGCACACATTCCTGTCCCACACCGGGGCCTCTAGAATTTGGAGCCCGGCCTCTGCAGGAATTCTCCCAACAGGTTTAACTGATCTCCCCTGGAGACAGGTGGACGCTGATGGTCTGGAACTCTGTCTGTAGAGGGTCGATCTGGTCCTTTGCAAAGGGAGCAGAGAAGGAATCATCTGCAGGGCGGTAGGGAAAGGGCTGGGGTCTGAGGAACTGACAAGGTTACTCTACTTGGAGGTGACAAGGTCTTGATTGGCCGAATGGCCTCTTTCATTTCGCCTCGGTTCTGTAACAGAATGGCAGTGGAGACTAGGGACATCTAAGAGACTCTAAGATAGGCACATGGATGAGAGCAAAATGGAGGGCTATGTGGGAGGGAAGTGTTAGATTGATCTTCAAGTAGGTTATAAAGTTGACACATCACAAGCTAAAGGGCCTGTGCTATGCTGTGATGTTGTATAGTGTCATCCCACTTGGCGGTGCAATAATATCAGCGCCAGACTCCGGAGCGAAGGTTCTGGAGTTCAAATGCAAGTCGGGCTGAGCGTCGAACTAGCAACTCGGCCTGGTAAAAAAAAGAATAGGTTGCTACAGAAACACCGTCATGACGGTGCCCCGATAACTCCACTGCCGAGTTAAGGGCTGTTCTTCTTCTAAGGTAGTGTCAGAGTAGACATAAGACTGTGTGGTCGCTAAGGTAACAAAAGATAATATATGCCAATCTATGTTGGAACCTGGGTGTTGACTAGATTAATTGGGTCTTGTCAAGACCTGACCTAAAAATAAGTCAATTCAACACCTCCCTTTAGCAGGGCCAGAGAAGTTGCCAAGTGGAAGAATACTGTGTTAATGGCAGTCTATATTAAGCCAACACTCTGAGCTAATGAGGCCTAATGTGATGCAAAGCTATTCCTCAGATAACAAGCTGTTGGCCTGGTGCCAGACTGGGTGTAAGTAACTGCTGTCAGTGCGGAGGTGGTGATTAGGTCTGGGAGCTTGGGGGGGGGGGGGGGTTAAGGAGGACACTGCCTGTGGCTCACAGATCCTTTGACATGCAATGAGGTAAAGTTTAAGTTTCAGACTGATGGCTAAACTCTAGGGGGGAATGCAGACTGGACTTCTAGCTGGGCAGCTGTCGAGAGGCAGACCACCGGAAGGCACACTTGGGGAGGCAGCTGGTAGGGCATCGACTGGCAGCTTCTCCCCCTCTGTGGAGCCAAGCATGGACACTCAGGTGTTCCGACTCCAGTGGTGTCTACCAGCAGCTGACGGGAGCGAATTCAACCCAATGTTCCAGCTACTCTCCTTTGAATTGATACAACTTACGAACTCGCATCATCTCGTGGAATGCAAACCAAGGTTTACAAGGTTCATTATTCAAATCTGCTTATCACAGGTACCGAGGGTGCGCTGGGGGCAGCACGCACACATCGCCGCATTGCCCTCAGTACTCAGCAGACCCGACCCAAACGCAAGAAGCAACAAAACAACCCCCCGATTCTCCATCCCACCTGCACACACACACAGTCCTCCCACCCCAAGGCGAGCCATCTCCTGCGGCCTCCAGCGGACTGGGACTAGCAGACATTGAGATTCAGTTTCCCTGGTGGACTCTGGAGAGAGCAACAGTTAATGCTTCAGGTCAAGACCTTTCATCTCTCTCCACACGCGCTGAGTGTCTCTCTGTTGAGAAATGGAGGGTTGCGGACTGTGTGGGAGGGAAGGGTTAGATTGAATTGTAGGGTAGGTCAGAACAACATCCTGGGGTGAAGGGCCGGTACAATGCTGCACAGTTCTATCTCTTATGTTGTATGTGCCGCATATAATGTTCATATTTCAAAGTTCAATATTGAAAGTAAATTTATTATCAAAATACATGTACACTCAGTGGCCACTTTATTAGGTAAAGTGATAGGACAGACCACCAGGCTCAAGACGGCATAGACTCTGATGATTAGGAGGCAAAAGCAGACACTAATAGAAATTACACTCAGTGGCCATTTTATTAGGTACACCTGTTCGTTAATTGAAATAGCTAATCAGCCAATCATGTGGCAGCAAAGTGCATAAAAGCGTGCAGAGCAACCCCCATGAAATGCTGGAGGATCGCAGCAGGACAGGCAGCATCTATGGAAAAGAGTCAACGAGCGATGGTGCAGGCCTTCATCAGGACTGGAAAGGAAGGGGAGGTTAGAGTAAGAAGGTGGTGGGAGATGGGTGAAACCAGGAGGTGGGGGTGAAGTAAAGAGCTGGGAAGATGGATGATGAAAGAGGTACAGGGCTGGAGAAGGGGTAATCTGATAGGAGAGGACAGAAGGCCAATTAAGAAAGAAAAAGAGGGAGGAGCACCAGAGGGAGGTGATGGGCAGGTAAGGAGGTAGGGTGAGAGAGGGAAATGGGGAATGGTGAAGGAGAGGGGGAGATTACCAGAAGTTTGGGAAATTGATGTTCATGCCATCAGGTTGGAGGCTACCCAGATGGAACATAAGGTGCTCCTCCACTCTGAATGTAACCTCATCACGATGTGAGAGGAGGCCATGGACTGGCATGTTGGAATGGGAATGGGAATTGAGATGGGTGGCTGCAGTGAGATCCCACTTCTTCTGGCGGATGGAGCGTAGGTGCTCGGAGAAGCTGTCTGCCAATCTGTGTTGGGCCTCATTGCCACCAGGAGCATCGGATACAGTAGATAACTCCAACAGACTCACAGGTGAAGTGTCGCCTCACCTGGAAGGATTGTTTGGGGCCCTGAATGTTAGTGAGGGAGGAGGTGTGGGGGCAGGTGTGCAACTTGCTTATCCTTGCAAGCAGAGCGTCAGGAGGGAGATCAGTGGAGATGGATGGGGGGGGGGGGGGAAGGGAGGGAAAGATGTGGTAGGATCCCATTGAGAATGGTGGAAGTTATGTGCTGGATGCGGAGGCTGGTAATGTAGTAGGTGAGGACAAGAGGAACCCTATCCCTGGTGTGGTGGCACGAGGATGGGGTGAGGGCAGATGTGCGTGAAATGGAATACACGCAGATGATGGCAGTGTTGATGGTGGAGGAAGGGAGCCCCTTTTTTTTTGAAGGAGGACATCTCATTAGTTCTGGAATTAAAAGCCTCATCCTGAGAGCAGACACGGTGGAAATGGATGAACTGAGAAAAGGGGATGGCATTCTTACAGGTGAGAAGAGGTTTAATCCAGGTAGCTGTGAGAATCAGTGATTTTATAAAAACATGCAGACATGGTCTAGAGGTTCAACTGGTCAGAGAAAATCGGAATGGGGAAGAAATGTGATCTAAGTGACTTTGACCATGGAATGGTTGTTGGTGCCAGACCAGGTTGTTTGAGCATCTCAGAAACTGCTGATTTTCTGGGATTTTCATGCACAACATTCTGTAGAGATTACAGATTGGTGTGGAAAAACAAAAGAAAAACACAACCAGTGAATGGCAGTTCTGTGGGCAAAATGCCTTGTTAATGAGAGAGGCCATTAACCAGCTGGTTGAGTGGTGTCACAATTACAACCTTGCACTCACCGTCAGTAAGACCAAGGAATTGACTGTGGACTGAAGGGAAGGGGAAGCTGAGGGAACACACGCCAGTCCTCATTGAGGGATCAGCAGTGGGAAGGGTGAGCAGTTTCAGGTTCCTGAGTTCAAGATCTATTCTGGGCTCAACGTATTGATGCAATTACAAAGAAGGCACGGCAGCTGTTATATTTCCTTAGGAGTTTGAGGAGAATTGGTACGTCACCAAAGACACTCGCAAGTTTCTACAGATGTACCTTGGGAAGTATTTTAACTAGTTGCATCACTTTCTGGTATGGAGGGACTAGCACAGGATCGGGGGGAAAAAAGGTGCAGGAAGTTGTAAACATAGCCAGCTCCATCATGGGAACTAGCCTCCCAGCATCCTGGACATCTTCAAAAGGCAATGCCTCAAAAAGGCAGTGTCCATCATTAAGGATGCCTATAACTCAGGTCGTGTCCTCTTCTCATTGTTACCATCAGGGAGGAGATAAAGGAGCCTGAAGGCACACACTCAACATTTCATGAACAGCTTCTTCCCCTCCCTCTGCCTTCAAATTTCTGAATGGACAATGAATCCATTTTCCCTTTTCATCCACTACTTATTTATTTTTACATATACTTATTGTAATATATAGTTTTTTTAATTATTCTGTATTGCAATGTGCTCCTGCTGCAAAACAACAAATCTCATGATAAACACAACAGATCTCACAGGTGCTGGAAATCCAGAGCAACACACACAAAACACAGGAGGAACTCAGCAGGTCAGGCAGCATCTATGGAAATGAATAAACAGTTGATGTTTCAGGCCGAGACCCTCCATCAGAATTGGATTGAAAGGGGGAAGATGCCAGAATAAGAAGGTGAAGGTGGGGGTTGGGGTGGGGGGGAAGAGGTCAAGTTTGGAGGTGATAGGTGAAACCGAGGGGGAGGGGGATAAAGTTGGGGGGATGATAAGTGGAAAGGAAAAGGGATGTGGAAGGAGGAATCTGATAGGAGAGGAGAATGGATCATGGGAGAAAGGAAGGAGGAGAGACACCAGGGCAGAGGGGAGGGGTGGTGAGGAGAAGAAATAAGAGGTGGGGAAATGAAAAAGAGAGAGGAGGGAGGAAAATACTGGCGGAGAAATCGATGATCCTGCCATCGGGTTGGAGGCCTCTAGACCAAATTTGAGGTGTGCTCCTTCAACTCATCGTAGCAGAAAAGGGGGCCGTGGACCAACGAGTTGGAACGGGAACATGGATATCAATTGAAGTGGTTGGCCTCCGGCAAATGCTGCCCTTTGTGGATGGAGCTGAGGTGCTCGACAAAGCGGTTCCCCAATCTATGTCGGGTCTCATCAATATCGAAGAGGCTGCACTGGGACCACCAAATATAGTATGCTAGTGATATTAAACCTCATTCTGAGGTCAGAGCTGAATGGCCAGACTGGTTCAAGCTAACAGGAAGGTCAAGTAGACACGTGTTACAACACTGGTGTGCAGACATGCATCTCTGAATGCACAATGCATCAAACCTTGAAGTGGATAGCAGAAGACCAGGAAAATTATTAGGTACAAGAGGTACTGAGTGCACGTCACCATACGTACAGTATATATATACTACCATGAGGTTAATTTTCTTCCAGATATTCACAGGAGAACAAAGTACAATAGAATCAACTAACAACTACACACAAGCAGCCAATGTGCAAGGAAGACGAACTGTGCAAATACAAAAAAAGTAATAATAAATAAATAGCTAGATAAATAGTGTATATAAATAATACTGAGAACATGCTGTTGTAGAGTGCTTGAAAGCGAATGCATTGGTTGTGTTCGGTGATCAGCTGAGTGAAGTTATCCACACTGGTTCAAGAACCTGATGATTGAGGGGTATTAATTGTTCCTGAACCTGTTGGTGTGGGACCTGAGGCTCCTGCACCAGCTTCCCAGTGGCGGCAATGAGAAGTGAGCGTGGCCTGGGTGATGGGGGTCCTTGATGATGGATGTTGCTTTCTTCTGGCAGTGCTCCTTGTGGATGCACTCAGTGGTGGACTGGGCTTTATCCACCAGTTTCTGCAGAGCCTTTTCATTCTTGGGCATTGGTGTTTCCATAGCAGACTGTGATCCAACTCGTCAGGATACTCTCCACCGGACATCTATAGAAGTTCGTCAGATGACATTGCAATCTGCACAAACCTCCAAGAGTTAGAAGCACTGCTGTTCCTTCTTGTAATGGCACTTCATGCTGGTCCCAGGACAGATTTCCGGAATGGTAGGAACTGAGGTTACTGTCCCTCTCTCCCTCTGATGAGGACAGGCTCAAGGACCTCTGATTCCCTCCTCCTGTAGCTCTTTGGTTTTGTTGATGTTGAGTGAGAGGTTTTTGTTATGGCGCCATTGTTGTTGTGGTATCCTTCCTACATGCTGATTCGCCTCCACCTTTGATTTGGCCAACGACAGTGGTGTCATCAGCAAACTGAAATATGCCGTTGGAGCTGCGCTTAGCCTCACATTCATAAGCATAAAGCAAGCAGAGCAGGGGCTGAGCACACAGCATTGTTGTACACCTGTGCTGATGGTGATTGTGGAGATGTTGTTATCAGTCAGAACTGACTGGGGTCTTGCAAGTGTGGAAACCGAGTATCCAATTGCGCAAGGAGCTGTCGAGGCCCAGGTCTTGGAGCTCACCGGGTTAGCTTCAAGGTGATGATAGTGTTGAATGCAGAGCTGCCGTCTGCCACTTTCCTTTCCAGTCCTGATGAAGGGACTCAGCCAAAATGTTGACTGTTTATTTCCCTCCGCAGATGCCACCTGAGTTTCTCCAGCATTTTGTGTGTGGTGCTCGAGATTTCCAGCATCTGCAGAATCCCTTGTATCCATGTTCTATGCTCTGTCCTCTATGCTCAATGTTATACGTTCTAGGCTCAATATTCTATGTTCTGTATTGTATGTTCTATGTTAAGCTCAGAGGAGCATGTTCTGGGCCGAGTGATGATCTTCTGACCAAGGCAGGTAACCTGATCCCAATACACACTGCCTGTGGACTTTTCCTCACCGTGGGCAGACCCATGGCAGAATCGCATGGTTGTCAAACTATCACACACGAGATGTCGACTTCAAAGCGCAGGCCATGTCAGGAGCGGACGGGAGACTGAATGGTGGGGGGGAGTAACAGCCGGAGCCCTCTCACCCTCTCACATGCTGCGTACTTGCTCGTGCCATGACTCTCACTGATGCCCAGTGGAATTTGTGCCCCTCTCGATCTCCACGGGTAGAGACGAGGGAGAGCTGGTCACGCCACTTCACAGCCAGATGATGTTCATGGATCCTTGTGGACAGTTTCCTCCCAGTTTGTCTGACGTAATATTTGCTGCAGTCCCCACATTGGATTTGATAGACCATGTTGGTCTTGTCCAATATCTTGGGAGAGTCTAGGACCAGAGGGCACAGCCCTCTTCAGAATGACCCTACAGAACAGAGACGAGGAGGAATTTTTTTAAGCCTGAGGATGGTGAATCTGTTGAATTCATTGCTGTGGAGACCAAGTCACTGGGTATACTAAAAGTTGACATTGATAAGTTCTTGATTAGGAAGTGTCAAAGATTATTGGAAGAAGACAGGAGATTGGGGTTGAGTGGGAAAGTAAATCAGCCACGATTGAATGACAGTGCAGAGTCAGTGGTCTAAATCTGCTCCTACTGTTTGTCTTATGATTGTTCACAACCTTTGTGTTCCCTTTGTGACTCAGAGTTTAATCGTCGAGAGGGTGGGGAGACGCCCGCTTCTGATCGGTGGATTCGGCTTCATGGGATTGTCCAGTGCCGGCATAACGATGACGTTACTGCTTCAGGTAACTCCGCTCTCTCACGTGTTTACAAAGCTGCACTGATCACTGCACACAGGCGCTCCACTCTGTCCAGGCTCCCACTCACCCTCCGGCCCCACACTCACCAAGCTGAGCCGGAATGAAAGGGAGCTCTGCATTCAGAGGGCTAGCAAAAGTCCAGACCACAACACACAAAGTTCCTCACACAACCCATCAGCGACGAGATTTCCTCCCCACGTCACAACTGAGTTTCTGGAATGACGACCGATCAGCTGATCAATGTATACAACGGCCAAGCTTTCGGAAGAAACAGCACGATCAATGTCGTACTAATGATGTGCCCTCACAAGGTGACAGGTAAATTGCTGAGATCAGAGAACAACTCAACCCAACCTTCAACCACCCGAGCCACACGCTTTCTGAATTATTTCCAACAGTTCAGCACGTCACGGAAACCAGCCACCCCTCTGTGAATTCTGCCACACTTCTAGCTGCCTCAGTAAAGCAGTCAACAGAATCAAAGACCCCACTGACCCAGGCATTCCCTCGTCCCCCTCTCATACAAAAGCCCAAACAGGGTACCGCCAGGCTCAAGGACAGCTTCTGTCCCACTGTTATCAGACTATTGAATGGTTCTCTAGTACAATATGGACTCTTGACTCACATTCTACATCCTCGTGGCCATGCACCGCACTTATTCGGCACTCCATCATTGTTTTACCTTGAACTACCCTAATGCACTGTGTAATGATCTGATCTGTGTCAATAGCTTTTCACTGTCTCTCAGTACTTGTGACAATAATAAACCAATTTGCCAATGAATTTCGCTTTCCTCACTTATTTACTGCTCATTACACTGCTGGTGTTTAGGGCAGCAATGAAGGCACTCTCAGTCACACACAGCTATAGAAAGATTTTTCATTTTTGTTTCTGAGGGAATTTTTTCTTTGACCAGTCCCTGAGCTGAACATCCAAACCTGGAGTCTGGTGGACAACTCTCAGTCTGGCCTCTACCCTTTGACCTGTTTGGCAAAGGTCACCCAACCAAAAGCCTAAGCACAAGGCCTTGACTCCAGCCAACACAGCTCTCCGGATCATTGAGTCACGCAACAACAAGATTATAGCTCTCTTACCCACCCCTAATCGCCCAGTAAGAAATTGGGTGGGGGGTGGGGGGGGTGAACCACCTTCCTGAACTACTGCAGTCCATATGAACAGCACCCTCTTCATAAATGCTCCCAGATCCTTTGAGTTCCTCCAGTATTTTGTGTGTGTTACTCTGAATTTCCAGCATCTGCAGAATTTCTTGTGTTTATAACTTACCAATGAATCCACCCCACAGCTCCTGGGGAGGGGGGGGGGGGCAATTCCAAAGATTCATTTCTTTCTGATAAAATAATTTGTCCTCATCTCCATCAGAATCGAGCCAGCCTCTGGTTTCTGATTCTCTCAGTAACCAACCTGCCATTTCCCCTGGAGAATCCCATGTTTCCAGGTCACCTCACAGTCTGCTAAGTATCGACCCAACCGACCCAATCTCTTCTCATACCGCAACATCCCCACCCAGGCTCAGCCCAGTCAGCCGTTCCTCGACCTAAGTAAGAAGGCAATGCCGTTGGAAGGCTATGTTCACCATCGGGGTCCCTCACCATCTGGGCTGTGCCCTCTCCTCAAAGCTACCATCAGGCAGGAGGTACAGGAACCTTCAGGTTCAATTACAGCTTCTTTCCTGCTGCCCCCCAGGTTCTTGAACTGACCGGACTGAAGCAGCCCTAGTTCCACCTCCAATGGGTTTCATGTTCTATCTCAATCTCATGCTCAGTCTTGTTACTTTGTTGTTTATTTTTCACACTTGTTTGAAGGGGGTCACTTCAACAACATCAGAAAAAGCTGCTGGGGATCGTAAACTCAGCCAGCTCCATCACAGCACTAGCCCCCCGACCATCGAGAACACCTTCAAAAGGCAGTGCCTCAAGAAGTTAGCACGAATTTAAGGACCCTCTCTATACAGGACACGGCCTCTTCTCTTTACGACCATCAGGAAGGAGGTACAACTCAAGTTAAAGCTTATGTCATCTGACGGTGCATATACGCCACAAAATGACACAACGCTCCTCAGGAACGCAAGATATACATCACATACAGCAAATGAAACAAAAATTTATCACAATTAAGTTAATAAAATATCATTTAAAATGCATGCGGTGCACAACACAGGTAAATGGTAAACAGTTCACTGTCCTGGTGGTGAGACCGCGATGGTGGCAGGGTATCCATTTGTCTCACAGCCTGATGGAAGAAGCAGTTTCCGTGAGGCCATAAGGTATAGGAGCAGACTTAGGCCATTTGGCCCATTGAGTCTGCTCTGCCATTTCATCATGGCTGATGCATTTCCCCCTCACCCTTATTCTCCTGCCTTCTCCTTTCATACCCTGACTAATCAAGAACCCATCAACATCTGCCACATATATACCGGATGACTTGGCCACAGCTGTCTTGGTCAAGGGCTTCCACACATTCACCACACTCTGGTGAAAGAAATTTGTTCTAATATCTCCATTCTGAAATGGTTGTCCTCTATTTTGAGGCTGTGTCCTCTGGTCTTAGACTCCCCCAGTAAAGGTAACAAACTCTCCACATAATTCTATTCAGGCTTTTCAACGTTCAACAGATTTCAATGAGGTCACCCCTCATTCTTCAGAATTCCAGTGAATACAGGTCCAAGCCGTCCGACACTCCTCATATGACAAGCCTTTCAATCCCGGAATTATTTTTGTGAATCTCCTTTGAACCCTCTCCAGTGTCAGCACATCCTTTCTTAGATAAGAGACCAAACTTCCTCACAATACTCCAAATGAGGCCTCACCAGTGCTTTATAAAGCCTCAACATTATATTCTAGTCCTCTTGAAATCAATGCTATCATTGTATTTGCCTTCCTCACTACTGACTCAACCCCTGCAAATTAAGTCAAGTCAACTTTTATTGTCATTTCGACCATAACTGCTGGTACAGTGCATAGTAAAAATGAGAATGTTTTTCAGGACCATATTGTTACCTACACAGTACAAAAAACTAGACTGAACTACATAATAAAAAAAGCACAGAGAAAGCTACACTAGACTACAAACCTACACTGGACTACATAAAGTGCACAAAAACAGTGCAGGCATTACAATAAATAATAAACAGGACAATAGGGCAAGGTGTCAGTCCAGGCTTCGGGTATTGAGGAGTCTGATAGCTTGGGGGAAGAAACTGTTACACAGTCTGGTTGTGAGAGCCTGAATGCTTTGGTGCCTTTTCTCAGATGGCAGGAGGGAGAAGAGTTTGTATGAGGGGTGCGTGGGGTCCTTCATAATGCTGTTTCCTTTGCGGATGTAGCGTATAGTGTAAATGTCGGTGATGGCAGGAAGACAGAACCTTCAGGGAATCCTGCACAAGGACTCCCAAGTCACTTTGAATTTTCTCCCTGTTTAAAAAAAATAGCCTATGCTTTTATTCCTTCTACCAAGAGGCATGGCCAAACACTTGCTGACACTGTATTCCATCTGCCAATACTTTGCCCATTCTCCCAATCTGTCTAATTCCTTCTGCAGACTCCCTGCTTCCTCAGCACTACCTGCCCCTCCACCTATCTTTATATCATCCGCAAACTTGGCCACAAAGTAATCAATTCCACCAACTAAATCAGTGACATATAGCATGAATAAAGTGACCCCAACATCAGCCCCTGTGAAACAACACTAAAACGGGCAGCCAAGTAGAAAAGGCCCCCAATATTCACAAACTTTACCACCTGTTAGTCAGCCAATCTTCGATCAATGCTAGTATATTTCCTTAATACCATAGGCTCTTATCTTGTTAAGCTGCCTCATGTGGCACCTTGTCAAAGGCCTTCTGAAAATCCAAGTAAATAACATCCACTGACTCTCCTTTGTCTATCCGGTTGTTACTTCCTCTAAGAATCTCAACAAATTTGTCAGGCAAGATTTCCCCTTAAGGAAACCATTCTGACTTTGACCTATTTTATCACGTGCCTCTAAGTATCCCAAATCATCATCCTTAATAATGAACTCCAACATCTTCCCAATTACTGAAGTCAGGCTAACTGGTCTATAATTTCCTTTCATCTGCTCCCCTCCCTTGAACAGTACAGTGAAATTTGTAATTCTCCAGACCTCGGGAATCATGCCAGAATCTATTGATTCTTGAAAGATCAAATCAGATCAAAATCAAATCATATCAAGTTTAATTGTGATTCAAACCATACATGGACACAACTAAATGAGATAGAGTTCTTCTGGGGCCAAGGTGCAATAACATACACGCACATTCAAACTAACGAGAAAAGAAAAATAAGAACATAGTCACATAAGAAAACACGTTTTTAGTCTGAGATCCTGAGTGACAAGACCTGTAATTAATGTTTCCTTGCAGTCCTGCCTGCAATTCCACTGATCCAACATTGGAGGGCAGCACTGATGGAGGGCCTCCCCCAACCAAGCCTGGATGCCACACTACAAAAAAGTCCATGGCTTGAGGCCTAGTCCTCTCTACAACTGAGGCGACACTGCAGCCGCGCCGCTTGTCTCACCACCAAACAAGGCATGCAGGCCTGTGGCAGTCGATGTCTAATAGGGTCTTGCGATCACAAAAGAAACGTCCAAGATAATCACTCGTGGTTACACTACATGCTGCTTTTGCGCCAGCTCGAAGGCGCCAACTTGGGTGCCCCCGAGTAGCAGGTAGCAGCAGGGTCTGCACACAGGTCAGTCCTTCCAAAACCAATCTGCTCTGCCTGTGGCCAGATAGCCCAACTTGAATCCCTCGGCCCAATGGCTCAACTCAAATCCCTTGGCCCGACCGGCTGACTCACCTTCTCTGAACCACCAGCCGGCTACACGGAACAACGAGCAGCTCACTGATGCGAAGGATCTACTGCACACATAGTTATTGGATCCAAGAATAGTCTTACTAAGTACTACAACACATTTAACAAAGAAATACTAATGCCGCCACAATCTTTTCAACTACCTCGTTCAGAACCCTGAGGTGTAGTGCATCGGGTGCAGGTCACTTATCTACCTTCAGACCTTTCAGCTTCCCCTTCACCTTCTCCTTAATAATACCAACTACACTCACTTCTGTCCCCTGACACTCAAATTTCAGGCATCTTGCTAGTGTTTTCTACAGTGAAAGACTGACGCAGAACACTTAATAAATTTGTCCATTGTTTCTTTGTCCCCCATTATCCCCAAGCTTCACCGGGGTCTAATTTTAACCTTTAGTCCCAACAAGTTAGTAGCACCTGCTTTACCCTTCATTTTCAGGCTTTTCTGGGGCCTACTTAATCTCAGGCCTTCCTGTTAACTGACTCCTACCTATTGCCTGTGCCCTGCATCTCTGCTAATCCAGCTATTTTCAATCCTGAACCAAAATGGATGCTTCGGGATTTATTTGAAGTTGTAATGTGGAAAAATTAGTTTGAACAGCTGGTAGAGACTGGGGGGCAGCAGAAACCTTCCCTTCATCTGTCTCCATTGGCTTGCCCTTTGACCTGCTCCTAAAGCCAAGGCTTAAGTCTAACCTTCTCCACGGCCCTGGTGCTGACTAGACAGGTTTCGTCAGCTCCCAGCCAGGAGGATGCTAATAAAATCCTGTCTATCTCGGAGCCTGCCCGTTCTGGGCAGATATCTGATACAGCGCCTGCATGAATTTCATCTTGTGAAGGAATTGCCAGATGCTGCATTTCAGAGCACTTCAGTCACCTGGCATGGAGGCAACAGGCCTCTCCCCGTGGTCCAGTGAGAGTCAGCCCTGCTCTGTGCACGCAATCTCCCACTGGATGAAGCTGCAGCAGTTAGAGAGCACAAAGCAAGCCCTGGGCAGGACTCCGCCACCATAGAATCACAGAGCCGAACAGCACAGATACAGGCCTCTCAGCGCCAACCACGGTGCCCACCCAGTTAGTCCCAATTTCCTGCGTTCAGCTGCAATCCATCTAAATCCCTCCCTCCATTCACCTATCCATGTCTCTTAAATTGTACTGTTGTAATTCCTCGTTCCATATACTCACCACCCTCTGAGTGAGGAAATTGTCCTTCGGTTCCCTTATTCAATCTTTCCCCTCTTGCTCTAAACCTATGCCCCCTGTGATTTGGAAATAGATAATTACTGTCCACCTTATCCTCATACCTTTCATAATTTTAAACACTTCTACAAGGTCACCCCTTAATCTCACATTCCAAGCAAAAAATAGAAAGCATAATGTAGAATATAGAACATACACTCAGTGGCCACTTTAATAGGCATACCTGTTCGCTAATGTAACTATCTCTTGAACAAAAGGGGTTAACTACAACCACTCTATTTCTGGTGTTTCCGCAATCAATGGTCTCACTTTAAGGACCCTTTATCTTGTTATTTGATATTCGTTATTTATTGCTATTCATTTATATTTGCATTTGCACAGTTTGTTGTTCATTGATCCTGTTTGTAGTTACTGTTCTACAGATTTGCTAAGTATGCCCGCAGAAAAAGAGTCCCAGGGTTGTAAGTGGTGACTTGTATGTACTCCGACAATAAATTTTACTTTGACTTTTGACTTTGGTATCTAATCACGTGACAGCAACTCCATGCATAAAAGCATGCAGACATGGTCAAGAGATTCAGTTGTTGTTCGGATCAAACATCAGAACGGGGAAGAAACGTGACCCAACTGACTTTGACTGGAATGATTGTCGGTGCCAGACAGGGTGGTTTGAGTACCTCAGAAACTGCCGATCTCCTGGGATTTTCACACAGAACAGTTCTCTGGAGTTTACAGAGAATGGTGCAAAAAACAAAAAAAAAACAAAAATCCAGTGAGCGGCAGTTCTGTGGGCAAAAGTGCTTTGTTAATGAGAGAGGTCGGAGGAGAATGGCCAGATTGGTTCAAGCTGACAGGAAGGTGACACTAACTCAACCACACATTGCCACAGTGGTGTGCGGAAGAGCAATTTGAACACACAACACGTCAGATGTTGAAGTGGATGGGCAACGGGAGCAGAAGATCGCAAACATAGAGCCAGCAGCCATTTTATTAGGTACAGGAGGTACCTAATAACCTACTCTAGGCCTTCTAACCTACTCTAAGGTCAGTTTAACAATGATCAATCATACGGAATGTTCTTGTAGCAAGGGCCAGAGTAGAGGAGTTGGGAAGTTTGGATGCAACTGTGCCGCGTGCAGGTGAGGATGCACCTGGGTGTTAGGTACATTGTCGTTCTCTTTACTTCAGGAGTGATGCTTCGGATAGGTTCATAAGACCATAAGACATAGGAGCAAAATTAGGTTGTTTGGCCCATCAAATCTGCCCCACCATTCCATCATGGCTGATATATTTTCCCTCTTAACTCCATTCTCCTGTCTTCTGCTCGTAACCTTTGACGCCTTGACCAATGAAGAACCTATCAACCTCCACTTTAAATATATCCAGTGACTTAGCCTTCACACCCATCTGTGGCAATGCATTCCACAGATTCACCAGCCTCTGGCAAAAGAAATTCCTCCTCACCTCTGGCTAAAGCAAGGTTTCCCATCCTGGGGTCTACAAAGATCTTGCTTAATAGTAGTGGTCCATGGCATAAAACAGGTTGGGAACCCCTGGTCTGAAGGGACATCCTTCTATTCTGAGGCTGTGCCTTCTTGTCCTATACTCTCCCACTATTTAAAACGTCCTCTCCAACTCCACTCTATCTAGGCCTCTCAATATTCGGTAGGTTTCAGGGAGATCCCAGGGTCATTCTTGTAAACTCGCTGTGGATCCTCTCCAATGACATCGCATCCTTTCTTAGATGTGGAGCCTAGAACTCCAAACGTGATCCGAGGAATGCCTTGTAAAGCCTCCGTTCACGGGGCTGACTCTTACCTGGAGCCGTGACCCCCGCGGGTGTGGAGTCGGCACGAGGAACGCACTGATCTTGTTGGCGGGTCTGCCCTGGACAGTGCAGGATCTTCCAGGGGTTCAGATGGGGAATCTGGCTTATTGTCCGTGGGTCTGACGCCGTGAGTATGGTTACGAGTGTCTGCTGAAGGACTTGTGTGTGTGTTCCAATTAAAGTTCAAAGTAAATTAATTATCGAAACACATATGTCACCATGTCCTATTCTGAGATTTGTTTTCTTGAGGGCATTCACAGTAAATACAAGTTGAAGGGTCTCAGTCCAAAATGATGACTGTTTATTCTCATTCATAGATGCTGCTTGACCTGCTGATCACCTTCAGCATGTTGTGTGAATTGCTCTAGATTTTCAGCATCTGCAGAACCTCTTGTGCCCGTGAAATAGAAATTTTGTTTTGTTAAGATACAGCGTGGAATGGGCCCCTCCAGTCCTTCACCCAGCAGTCCCCTAATTTAACCCCAGCCTAATCATGATACAATTTACAATGACCGATTAACCTACCAACCAGTACATCTTTGGACTGTGGGAGGGAACTGGAGCACCTCAGGAAACCCACACATTCACGTACAAACTCCCAGCAGCGGGAACTGAACCCTGGTCCGTAACGCATTGTGCTAACCACAACGCTGCTGTGCTGCCCACAATAGATCAATGAAAAGCCTAACACGACAGAGAGGGGCAAACAACCAACTTGCAAAAGGCAACAGACGTGCAAGAACAAACAGAAAAGAAAAATAAATAAATAAGCAATAAATGTCGAGAACGAGTTATAGAATCCTTAAAAGTGAGTCTGTAGATTGTGGAATTCCAGTGCTGCGGTTATTGAAGTTATTC
This sequence comes from Hypanus sabinus, assembly GCF_030144855.1. Taxonomy (NCBI): domain Eukaryota; kingdom Metazoa; phylum Chordata; class Chondrichthyes; order Myliobatiformes; family Dasyatidae; genus Hypanus; species Hypanus sabinus. The sequence goes on along the minus strand of NC_082727.1, from coordinate 19,995,495 downwards.
CCTCTGATCAAGAGCCTGATGGTTGAGGGGTAATAACTGTTTCTGGACCTGGTGGTGTGGGACTTGATGCTCCTTCCTGAAGGCAACAGCAAGAAGAGGGCATGGCCTGGGTGGTGGGCATCCTTGATGCTGGATGCTGCTTTGCTGTAACGACGTCCCATATAGATGTGCTCAATGGTGGGGAGGACTTCATTCATGGCTCGGCCTGGGTCCTAGAGCAACGACTGAGCTGATGTTTGGCCAGGTGGATGTCGGGTCAGTAGGTTCTGCTCTCTGATCCACTCTGCTCTTCTCTTCTCTTCACTGCGTCTGCAGGCTCCACAATGTTTACTCGGCTCTACGCTGAGCGGAGGCTCACTTTCGTTCGAAATGCTGCTTGCTTAATTATTCTGCTTGCACGATTTCTTTCTCTCTGCGCATTGCGAGTTTGTCGGTCTTTTTGAATGGGTTCTTTGGGGTTTCGACTGCCTGTCAGGAGACGAATCTCGCGGTTGTATAATGTATACATACTTCTTTAATAAATGTAGTTTGAACTTCACTGACCATCGACATAGGTGCAGAATTAGGCCATTTGGCCCATTGAGTCTGCTCTGCCACTTGATCACACCTGATTTATTATTCCTCCCAACCCCATTCTCCTGCCTTCTCCTATTGATGCTCTGACTAATCAAGAACCTACAAACCTCTGGTTTAAAAATACCCAATGATTTGACCTCTACATTCATCAATGGCAATGCACTGCTCAAATTTCCTACCCTCTGACTAAAGAAACTCCTCCTATTCTCCCTTCTAAGTGGATGTGCCCTCTGGTTCTAGACTCCCCTGCTATAGGAAGCATCCTCTCTACATCCACTCTACCTAGGCTTTTCAATATTCGATAGGTTTTGATGAGATCCCCACTCATTCTTCTAAACACCAGTGAGCAGAGGTCCGGAGCAATCAAACTGTCCTCATTCATTAACCCCGTCATTCCCGGGGTTAATGTCTCAAAAACCTCCTCTGAACCTTCTCCATGCCAGCACACCCTGCTCCAGTATTGGCAGCGGCTGCTTTCTTTCCCCTCCCTCCCTTCCTCTCCACATAACTCTTGTTCCCCCTTGTACTTTAATACTTGTCCATATTGACAGCCACTTCCTGACCCCTATCTGAGATGGGCCACACTTTGTTCTAAAACTGCCCCTCAGTTCCTGATATCCCAAAAACAGAGAAGCCTCCTGTCCACCTATCTGTCCACTCATCTGTCCACCCGCTGTCCACCCTTTGTCCACTCATCTGTCCACCCTCAGTCCAGCCATCTGTCCACCCTCTGTCCACCCATCTGTCCACCCTCTGTCCACTCATCTGTCCACCTTCTGTCCACCCATCTGTCCACCCACCTGTCCACCCTCTGTCCACCCATCTGTCCACCCTCTGTCCACTCATCTGTCCACCCTCTGTCCACCCACCTGTCCACCCTCTGTCCACTCATCTGTCCACCCATCCGTCCACCCTCTGTCCACTCATCTGTCCACCCTCTGTCCACCCATCCGTCCAACCTCTGTCCACTAATCTGTCCACCCTCTGTCCACCCATCTGTCCACCTCTGTCCACTCATCTGTCCACCCTCTGTCCACCCTCTGTCCACTCATCTGTCCACCCTCTGTCCACTCATCTGTCCACCCATCTGTCCACCCTCTGTCCACTCATCTGTCCACTCATCTGTCCACCCTCTGTCCACCCATCTGTCCACCCATCTGTCCACCCTCTGTCCACCCTCTGTCCACCCACCTGTCCACCCTCTGTCCACTCATCTGTCCACCCTCTGTCCACCCATCCGTCCACCCTCTGTCCACTAATCTGTCCACCCTCTGTCCACCCATCCGTCCACCCTCTGTCCACCCTCTGTCCACCCACCTGTCCACCCTCTGTCCACTCATCTGTCCACCCTCTGTCCACCCATCTGTCCACCCTCTGTCCACCCTCTGTCCACCCTCTGTCCACCCATCTGTCCACCCTCTGTCCACTCATCTGTCCACTCATCTGTCCACCCTCTGTCCACATCTGTCCACCCATCTGTCCACCCATCTATCCACTCATCTGTCCACCTCTGTCCACCCACCTGTCCACCCTCTGTCCACCCATCTGTCCACTAATCTGTCCACCCTCTGTCCACCCACCTGTCCACCCATCCGTCCACCCTCTGTCCACCTATCTGTCCACCCACCTGTCCACCCTCTGTCCACCCACCTGTCCACCCTCTGTCCACCCACCTGTCCACCCATCCGTCCACCCTCTGTCCACCCATCTGTCCACCCTCTGTCCACCCTCTGTCCACTCATCTGTCCACCCTCTGTCCACTCATCTGTCCACCCATCTGTCCACCCTCTGTCCACTCATCTGTCCACCCTCTGTCCACCCATCTGTCCACCCTCTGTCCACCCACCTGTCCACCCATCCGTCCACCCTCTGTCCACTCATCTGTCCACCCACCTGTCCACTCATCTGTCCACCATCTGTCCACCCACCTGTCCACCCTCTGTCCACCCATCTGTCCACCCTCTGTCCACTCATCTGTCCACCCTCTGTCCACTCATCTGTCCACCCACCTGTCCACTCATCTGTCCACCCATCTGTCCACTCATCTGTCCACCCTCTGTCCACATCTGTCCACCCATCTTTCCACCCATCTATCCACTCATCTGTCCACCTCTGTCCACCCACCTGTCCACCCTCTGTCCACCCATCTGTCCACTCATCTGTCCACCCTCTGTCCACCCTCTGTCCACCCACCTGTCCACCCATCCGTCCACCCTCTGTCCACCCACCTGTCCACCCTCTGTCCACTCATCTGTCCACCCTCTGTCCACCCTCTGTCCACCCATCTGTCCACCCTCTGTCCACCCTCTGTCCACCCACCTGTCCACCCTCTGTCCACTCATCTGTCCACCCTCTGTCCACCCATCCGTCCACCCTCTGTCCACTAATCTGTCCACCCTCTGTCCACCCATCCGTCCACCCTCTGTCCACTAATCTGTCCACCCATCTGTCCACCCTCTGTCCACCCTCTGTCCACCCTCTGTCCACCTCTGTCCACTCATCTGTCCACCCTCTGTCCACCCATCTGTCCACCCTCTGTCCACTCATCTGTCCACTCATCTGTCCACCCTCTGTCCACCCATCTGTCCACCCATCTGTCCACCCTCTGTCCACCCTCTGTCCACCCACCTGTCCACCCTCTGTCCACTCATCTGTCCACCCTCTGTCCACCCATCCGTCCACCCTCTGTCCACTAATCTGTCCACCCTCTGTCCACCCATCCGTCCATCCTCTGTCCACTAATCTGTCCACCCTCTGTCCACCCATCTGTCCACCCTCTGTCCACCCTCTGTCCACCTCTGTCCACTCATCTGTCCACCCTCTGTCCACCCATCTGTCCACCCTCTGTCCACCCTCTGTCCACTCATCTGTCCACCCTCTGTCCACTCATCTGTCCACCCATCTGTCCACCCTCTGTCCACTCATCTGTCCACCCTCTGTCCACCCATCTGTCCACCCTCTGTCCACCCTCTGTCCACCCACCTGTCCACCCTCTGTCCACTCATCTGTCCACCCTCTGTCCACCCATCTGTCCACCCTCTGTCCACCCTCTGTCCACCCTCTGTCCACCCATCTGTCCACCCTCTGTCCACCCTCTGTCCACTAATCTGTCCACCCACCTGTCCACTCATCTGTCCACTCATCTGTCCACTCTCTGTCCACATCTGTCCACCCATCTGTCCACCCATCTATCCACTCATCTGTCCACCTCTGTCCACCCACCTGTCCACCCTCTGTCCACCCATCTGTCCACTAATCTGTCCACCCTCTGTCCACCCACCTGTCCACCCATCCGTCCACCCTCTGTCCACCTATCTGTCCACCCACCTGTCCACCCTCTGTCCACCCACCTGTCCACCCTCTGTCCACCCACCTGTCCACCCATCCGTCCACCCTCTGTCCACCCATCTGTCCACCCTCTGTCCACCCTCTGTCCACTCATCTGTCCACCCTCTGTCCACTCATCTGTCAACCCATCTGTCCACCCTCTGTCCACTCATCTGTCCACCCTCTGTCCACCCATCTGTCCACCCTCTGTCCACCCACCTGTCCACCCAACCATCCACCCTCTGTCCACTCATCTGTCCACCCTCTGTCCACTCATCTGTCCACCATCTGTCCACCCACCTGTCCACCCTCTGTCCACCCATCTGTCCACCCTCTGTCCACTCATCTGTCCACCCTCTGTCCACTCATCTGTCCACCCACCTGTCCACTCATCTGTCCACCCATCTGTCCACTCATCTGTCCACCCTCTGTCCACATCTGTCCACCCATCTTTCCACCCATCTATCCACTCATCTGTCCACCTCTGTCCACCCACCTGTCCACCCTCTGTCCACCCATCTGTCCACTCATCTGTCCACCCTCTGTCCACCCTCTGTCCACCCACCTGTCCACCCATCCGTCCACCCTCTGTCCACCCACCTGTCCACCCTCTGTCCACTCATCTGTCCACCCTCTGTCCACCCATCTGTCCACCCATCCGTCCACCCTCTGTCCACCCTATGTCCACTAATCTGTCCACCCTCTGTCCACCCATCTGTCCACCCTCTGGCCACTCATCTGTCCACCCATCTGTTCACCCATCTGTCCACTCATCCATCCACCCTCTGTCCACCCTCTGTCCACCCAACTGTCCACCCTCTGTCCACTCATCTGTCCACCCTCTGTCCACTCATCTGTCCACCCATCTGTCCACCCATCTGTCCACCCTCTGTCCACCCTCTGTCCACCCATCTGTCCACCCTCTGTCCACTCTCTGTCCACTCATCTGTCCACTCATCTGTCCACCCTCTCTCCACTCATCTGTCCACCCATCTGTCCACCCTCTCTCCACTCATCTGTCCACCCTCTGTCCACTAATCTGTCCACCCTATGTCCACTAATCTGTCCACCCTCTGTCCACCCTCTGTCCACTCATCTGTCCACCTTCTGTCCACCCATCTGTCCACCCTCTGTCCACCCTCTGTCCACCCTCTGTCCACTCATCTGTCCACCCTCTGTCCACTCATCTGTCCACCCACCTGTCCACTCATCTGTCCACCCATCTGTCCACTCATCTGTCCACCCTCTGTCCACATCTGTCCACCCATCTTTCCACCCATCTATCCACTCATCTGTCCACCTCTGTCCACCCACCTGTCCACCCTCTGTCCACCCATCTGTCCACTCATCTGTCCACCCTCTGTCCACCCTCTGTCCACCCACCTGTCCACCCATCCGTCCACCCTCTGTCCACCCACCTGTCCACCCTCTGTCCACTCATCTGTCCACCCTCTGTCCACCCATCTGTCCACCCTCTGGCCACTCATCTGTCCACCCATCTGTTCACCCATCTGTCCACTCATCCATCCACCCTCTGTCCACCCTCTGTCCACCCAACTGTCCACCCTCTGTCCACTCATCTGTCCACCCTCTGTCCACTCATCTGTCCACCCATCTGTCCACCCTCTGTCCACCCTCTGTCCACCCATCTGTCCACCCTCTGTCCACTCTCTGTCCACTCATCTGTCCACTCATCTGTCCACCCTCTCTCCACTCATCTGTCCACCCATCTGTCCACCCTCTCTCCACTCATCTGTCCACCCTCTGTCCACTAATCTGTCCACCCTATGTCCACTAATCTGTCCACCCTCTGTCCACCCTCTGTCCACTCATCTGTCCACCCTCTGTCCACCCATCTGTCCACCCTCTGTCCACCCTCTGTCCACCCTCTGTCCACTCATCTGTCCACTCATCTGTCCACCCATCTGTCCACCCATCTGTCCACCCTCTGTCCACCCTCTGTCCACCCATCTGTCCACCCTCTGTCCACTCTCTGTCCACTCATCTGTCCACTCATCTGTCCACCCTCTCTCCACTCATCTGTCCACCCATCTGTCCACCCTCTCTCCACTCATCTGTCCACCCTCTGTCCACTAATCTGTCCACCCTATGTCCACTAATCTGTCCACCCTCTGTCCACCCTCTGTCCACTCATCTGTCCACCCTCTGTCCACCCATCTGTCCACCCTCTGTCCACCCTCTGTCCACCCTCTGTCCACTCATCTGTCCACCCATCTGTCCACCCTCTGTCCACTTTGCCTTTATGACCACTGCCAGAGGAACAGTAGAGACTACTTACAGAGGGCAGAGATTCAAGGGATGGAGGGGGGAGCTAGGAAGAGGAGAAAGGTTAGAGATGGGGCAAGAGGGGGATTGATTGCAATATCCGTAGATTGACAGTCGGCTGCAGGAGAGTGTCAGCACCTGGGGGTCAGCAGGGGCTGAGGAGAGCATCTTAAAATGTCAAGCAAAATGCTTGGTTGTGTACATGTACGGACAGATGGCAATGAACTTCCAACTGAACTTGAAGAGTTTCACCACACCGGGTTGTTGAGAGCAGAATATCACTTAAAGTAGAGGCTGTTAAGAGTTTATAAAGGAAGGATTGGGTGGAGGTACCGAGAGATGGGCTGAATTACATGACAACAGGACCAAAGAGGAGGACATTCGGCTCCTCAAACCTGGCCTCAATTCCTCTCCCAGATTCCCATAACTCTCAATTCAAATCTTTCAAATACTCATTGATCTTCACCTTCAATACATTCAATGATCCAGCCTCCACTCACCCTCAGACCAGAGAATTCCAGAGATACCCCCCTCTGACAGAGGACATCTTTACACACCACAGGTTTAAAGGACTGAGTCTTGTTTTGTAACTCTCTCACCTTGCTGATCTCTCCCGTACGAATGGGAATATCTCATCATCTCTCGCCTTGTTCATCTCCCCCGTACGAGTGGGAATATCCCATCATCTCTCCCGTATGAATGGGAATATCCCATCATCTCTCGCCTTGTTGATCTCTCCCGTACGAGTGGGAATATCCCAACATCTCTCGCCTTGTTGATCTCTCCCGTACGAGTGGGAATATCCCAACATCTCTCGCCTTGTTGATCTCTCCCGTACGAGTGGGAATATCCCATCATCTCTCGCCTTGTTGATCTCTCCCGTACGAGTGGGAATATCCCAACATCTCTCGCCTTGTTGATCTCTCCCGTACGAGTGGGAATATCCCATCATCTCTCGCCTTGTTGATCTCTCCCGTACGAGTGGGAATATCCCATCATCTCTCCCGTATGAATGGGAATATCTCATCATCTCTCGCCTTGCTGATCTCCCCCGTACGAGTGGGAATATCCCATCATCTCTCACCTTGTTCATCTCTCCCGTACGAGTCGGAATATCCCATCATCCCTCGCCTTGTTCCTGTCTCCTGCACTAGCCAGAATACCCCAACACCTGTTCTGTCAAACACTTTAAACGTCTTCTGCACCCTCTCCAAAGCCTCCACATATTTCCTATAAAGGTGAGACCAGAACTGAATGCAATATTCCGGGTGTGACCTAACTCTGCATATCAACACTGCCAAGCATCGACGTGTAGCATCCAGGCCTGGACCACCAGACTCAAAAAACAGTTACTTCCTCCAAACAGTACAGCTGATCAACACCTCCACCCACTAACCCACCCCTCCACATCCCCAACCACTACTTTATCATTTCCTGTCGGTCACCTTATGAACAGACAGTCCCGTGCCTAGTGTCACTTCATAGACACACAATCAATCTGTATTTAACCTATCTTATGTCTTTATATTTATTGTGTATTTTTATTACAATGTTTGTTATCTTATTGTGCTTTTTTTGGGCTGTTTCAGATGCAGAGTAACAACTATTCTATTCTCTTTTACTTCTGCAAGCAGGAAATGACATTAAACGTTCTTGAATCTTGAAGGGTCTTGCCACTAATAATGTACTGCTTCTTACTGTGATCTCTTAAAGAGCAGCACTTCACTTCTGAAATATGAAATGTTGAACTTTGAAATTAGATGGAACAAGCTGCCAGAGTCGAAGTTATTATCAAGGTACAAATACATCACCGTATACCATCATGAGATTCATTTTCTTGCAGGCATTTGCAGGTAAATAATGAACTGGAATGGAATGTATGAAAAACGATCTACAATCAAAGGCCAACAAACAGCTAAAGTGCAAAAGCAGGTAAATTGTGCAAATAGAAATATCGATAAAGAATACTGAAAACATGAGTCAAATGCGAGTCAGTAGGTTGTGTGATTAGCTCAGAGTTGTGATGAGTGGAATTATCCACGCCGGTTCAGGAGCTGATCGTGGTGGTGTGGGATCTCAGGCCCCTGTACCTCCCGCCTGATGGTAGCAGCAAGAAGACAGCGTGGCCTGGATGGTGGAGGTCTTCGCTGCTTTCGTGTGACAACACACCTTGCAAACGTGCTCAACGGCGGAGAGGGCTTGACCAGACATGCTGGAGGTAGATACAATTACGTTTAAAATTACATTTAGACAGGTACATGAATAAGAAAGGTTTAGACAGATATGGGCCAAACACAAGGAAATGGGACTAGCTTGGACAGACACTGTTGTCAGTATCAGCACGATGGGCTGAAGAGACTGTTTCCGTGTGGTATGTCACTCTGACTAGGATCTTCTGTGCGTCGTCCCTCATTGCTTTTTTTCTAAATTCCAAGGAGTACAGACCCAAACCTTCTCCACAGGTCACAAGCTTCCTCTGAGACCTCGGGTGCAGCGGCGGGTAGTTACCAGAAACCCAACCAGTTACAAAGCTGCTGTTAGTGAATCTGAACCCTGTTTGATGTGATTGCCATTTGACCCCGGGAGGAAGCAGGGGCAATATGGCTGGATTAAAATACCGACACCGGCAGACAAGTTAATGACCAGAGAGTAAATCTTCCCAACAAATGTGTCAAAAGTATAAAATCTGAGCCATGAAGTTGTAAATAAACTTTTCTCATGTTTGATACGGGAGTGTTAAAGAGAAAACGCTGCTCAGGTTTGTGAAGAGTGGCTCTGTGGGAATACAAAAACAGTAGAGGCTGAAACAGCCGATATTAACAAGCGCATCCACGTGGACGGTGAACTTCTCCGACAGGCAGCAATGTACAACCATTCCCAAAAGCACCCACGAGCCCCAAGATACTGGGAACCGGCACGGGAATGTGGCAGGAACACAGGGGGTCAACACAAGTGTTGAGATGACAAAGAGAGGGAGAGAGTACGGAGTTAGAGAGGGAGTGTGTAGAGGGCAGAGGGAGGGAGGGTGTAGAAGGGGGAAGAAGGTGTCCAGGAGAGGAAAGACAGAGGAGAGAGATAGAGAGGTAAGTGAGAGTAAACAGTGCTGACAGTATAAGGGAGAGTGTGAACGAGTTATTTCAGAGGGGATAGAGAGTATGAGGGCTCGTATGCGGAGGAAAAGAGGGACCCTGAAGAGGTACAGACACACCCTGTCCACCTGGGAGAGGGTGGGCAAGGCTGCTTGCTTGGGAGAGATGTAAATCAAAAGAGAAGAGAGAGGGAAAAGAGGCAACACTGTCCTGACGAAGGGTCTCAGCCTGAAGCATTGACAGTGCTTCTCCTTATAGATGCTGCCTGGCCTGCTGTGTTCCACAAGCATTTTGTGTGTGCTACTGGAACTGTGAGATACCCACCTTCCTCTTTCTATTACCCCTATCATAACACTGTGCTGTAAACACTTTAAACTACTTTTCATAATGCTGTTTACACAGTTATATATTCACACAATGTTTTTCCATATCAATACTTTAAACTCTGTTTATCTTTTTATATAATTCTTTATCCTTATATATTGTATTTTTTTTTGTTGCATCATGTGCCCTAACCAACACTCCACAGCAAATTCCTATTCCATGTAAAAGTATACAGTGAATAAAGTTGATCCTTGATGCAGAACACTACGGATTCTGGAAATCTAGAAGAGAATGTGGGACATATCCGGCAGGTCAGGCACCTTCTGCAGGGCGTCAGAGTCTTGACTAATGTTACACGGTATTAGTTCTGGAATGGCTGGGTATCTGACTTTGTTAAACTCAGTGTTGAGTCCAAAGACTGCAGGGAGCCCAGTCAGGAAGTGAGGTGCTGTTCCCATTTGGAATTTGGTGGAAAAAGAAAGGAAGCAAAGTCCGAGAGGGACTGGAAAATCGAGCTCAGAGGAGGAGGTCAGGGTAGACAGGGTCAGAAAAGGCTGCAGACGGTTGTAGACACAGCCAGCTCCATCATGGGCACCAACTCACCCACGGCGAGGACGTCTTCAAAGGGAACTGCCTTGAGAAGGCAGCATCCATTGCAAAGAACCCTCAGCATCCAGTACATGCTCTTTCCCATTGCTATCACCAGTGAGGTGGCACAGGAGCCTGAAGACACACACTCAATGTTTTAGGAACTGATTCTTCCTCTCCACTATCAGATTTCTGAATGGACAATCACTACTTTGCTCTTTTGTTTGCACTATTTTATATATAAACACCATTATTTCTTTTTGTAAGTTCTAATCTATTTCATATACCACACTGCACTGTAGCTGCAAATTTCACAGCACGTGTCAGTGATAATAAACTTGATTCTGATTCTACCCACTGAATGGAGGAGTCAAACTAATGCCACCCGTTTTTGGGCTCTCTGGTGTATAGGAGACCACGCAGTGAATACTGGATCAGGAGCACAGGTGAATCACTGCTACACTGGGGAGTGATTGGTGGGGAGGGGAGTGAGCCTGCAAACAATACCTCTCTCTCTCTCTCTCTCTCTCTCTCTCTTTCTCACACACACGCACATGGGGAAGTGCAGTGGGAACAGCAGTGGGTGAAGCTGGGGTTGAAAGGGTGAACCAGGGATCTGCCAAGGGAACGGTCCCCTCAGAATGATGAGGCGAGAGGGAGGGGAAGATGTAATTAGTAGTGGCATGATTTTGAATGTTGAAGAAACTGTGAAGGACGATCAGTTGATTGTGGAGGTAGATGGGGGTGGAGGTGAGGACCAGGAGAATCTTAACATTCTCATTGGGAGGAGGGGAGTAGTTGTGGGGCTGGACAAAGAGGGCATTCACCAGGATGTTGCCTGGATTGGAGGGCGATAGTTAATGGGTTGGATAGGCTGGCCTGTATTCTGGTCCACACAATAAAGGAAGGACACAAAGACTTTTGAGAGGGTGTAGAAGATGGTCGCCAGGATGTTTCCTGAATGCTTTCATTACTACCACCAGGGAGAAGGTATAGGATCCTGAGGACCCACACTCAATAATTTCAGAACAGTTTCTTCCCCTCTGCAATCAGATTTCTGAAAGATCCTTGAACACTGATCACTGTTCTGCTCTCTTGTTGCATTATTTTTGTTATTTTTTATACATTACTATTGTAATTTATAGTAATTTTATGTTTTGCTCTGTACTGCTCCCTCAAAAAAGTAAATGTCATGACATATGTCAGTGATATGAAACCTGATTGTGACGGTAACTCAAAGGAGAAGTTGCAGACACTTGGGTGGTTTTCTCTGCAACATCGGAGGCTGTTGGGGAGATGTGATAGAGGTTTATGAGGGGGTAAATGATCAGTATCTTTTCCCCAAGGTAGAGTATCAAAAACAAGAGGGCAGAGGTGTAAAGTGAGCAGAAGGAGTCCTAAAGGGGATATGAGGGGTAAGATTTTTACACAGAGAGTGGTTGATATGTGGATCGAGCCGCCAGAGGAGGGGGTGTGATCGGCAACAATAGTCACATTTAAGGGGCTTTTAGACAGACATTTGAATGGACAAAATACCAAGGCTGTGGTTCCAATGTGGGCAAATGGGAAAAATGATGAGCTGAAGAAGCTGATTCTGTTCTTCAGGACCCCGTGCCTGTAATGTTGCCCAGAAGGAAGGCAGTAATTCAATAAGGTGGTCACTGTGACCTACTCAAGGGCAGTTAGGGATGGGCCGTAAACGTTGGCCGTGCACCACCCCACAAAGTGATCAGCCAAGGGGATAAAGTATTGATGGACACTTGGATGGTGCGGAAGTCAGAGGGGAACCCACGGGTGGTGGTGCCCCCTCGCACTGACTGCCCTCGTCCCACTTGCTCTGGGAGAGGCGTTTGATCAAACAGCTCTCCACACCAGGGGACTGTGGCCAGAGGAGATCTCTCCGACTCCACAACCCACTACTCTTCCATTCATGTTTCCTCTGGATAACTCATCACCAAACTGCCCTTTTTTTTGAAAAAATATCAAAATAAAATTTATTCATAATAAAAAGTTATTTACAAGAATAAACCATGCAGTGTCTTTTCATCCCTACATTTGTAGACGATGTGTCTAGTGTTAAATTACTCTGTTTAAAACTAATCACACTGTTGTCACTCATGTGGCCCCTGAAGTTGTGCACTACGACAGTAAATAAGGGAATTCCTCGCCCAGTCTGGCTGAGAATGTGAAGAGGGTAAGGGGTACGTGTAGAAGGGGTGGGCAAGGGGTAAGTGTAGCAAAATATGTAGACAGGACCAGGGAGAGGATACATCATTGGGGAAGTGTAGGAGGACAGGGAACAGAATGCCAGGCAGCATGTGGCAACCACAAAGAAGAGGAACCTTGCGACCAGAGGACAATGTGTTTGGCGAAGTATTTTGAGCTATATACCTATTTCCAGTATTTTGCTTGCGTCCATACCCATTCCCAGTATTACACCTGCGTCTATGCTTACTCCGAGTATTTCACGTGCTTAGCTTTGCAATAGCCAATCAATTGATGAATTTGAATCGGTAACCATATTTGCGAATGTAGTACCCTGCTTTTGGGTATAAGTATGACCTTTGTAAACCGACAAATTGGGAGTTGGCTACCTTACACCCGAAGTGCGTGGGGCTGCGAGCTCTTCTCTGAATAAAAACCATTTCGTGTCTCTGGTGTTTTTCCTCAACTGAGCAGGTTAATCATTTCAGGTTGGCAATTTGGCGAGCGATCACTTGGCCACTGAACGACCAATGGGACTTCGACAAGGGGGCACTGGAATCAGCGTCGGTGGGGAAGGGTGCTCGGGATTTCCACAGCTACTCTGGCCAGTCTCTGGTCACATCCTGTGCTTGTGGGGGTGTGAATTCACCTCCTTCCCCCCCTCACCCCGGGACAGCACACTGCCTGTGATCCATTGCCCAGGCCCAATGGAAGGGAGCCAGCGGCAGTCCCAGCCCGCAGAGGAGGAGGCTGCTGATTGGACAGGCCACGGCTGGATAGCGGAGGGTGTGGCGCGGACAGTCTCGGCCAAGGCCGACGCCGAGTTACGGACCAGGCCAGGGATCAGTGGAAGTTGAGATGGTGCCTGCTGTGGTTAGTGTAACGCTCTACAGAATTCAGTTCCCGCTGCTCACTGTGAGGAGTGCACACGTCCTCCCCCTAAACAACCTGGATCTCCTCTGGGTGCTCTGGTTTCCTCCCACGTTGCAAAGCCATCCAGGTTAGGGTTAGTGAGTTGGGGGGTTGCCGGAAGCATGGCAAAACTTGCGGGCTGCCCCCCCCCCCAGCGCATCCTCGGTCCGCGTCGGCCATCGGTGCAAACGGTACGTTCCGCTGCTTCGACGTACAGGTATCATCCTATCCGCTGCAGGGACGGCAACGCGCACGGTGAGCGCACAGAAAGATCCCACGAACGGAGGCAGGGAGGTGCAAAGTGAGGGAGGCTGGAGAAGGCCGGGCATATTAAACATTATTGTATAAGTAACAAAGTGACAAGAGAAGATGAAAGAGTTAGCAGAGTAATAAGTGATGAAGCCTGCTTGTTATTCCACGAACCTCACTTGAAGCTAATGTTAAAAGCATCGAATAACTCACTCTCATGAGATGCGTAATTATTAATACAGGCAGCAGCACCAGTGACAAAATGTTTCTATATTTTATTTCAATAAAACCTTTACACATCAGACAGGAGCCTGAAGATATTTTGTAATGGGTTCCTGCCTACGAGGATCTTCAGAGTTAATCAGAAACAAACTCCCTCACTGGGCTCGTGCGCGAAGCCTCCGAGTCTTGGTAGAGGATCCATTATCCGAAAGAGCAAGCGCGCCCGCCAGCCGCAGAGAGAGTGAAGCAGCATTCAAATCAGCTGGCTCGGTGCCTCTGCGTCCTGGTGCTGCCATATAGATGCAGACCCGTGGTCTGTGCTCCTTCGGCACAGCCAGCCGGCTGGGAAGCGGCAACGTGGGTCTTGGTTCTGCAAGCAGGAGAGGTGGCACCAGGCCAAGAGGCGGGATCGTCTAGGCCGAATGGCTTCTGACGCTGCTAACACCTCTGCTCCTGACCCTGGACCTGAGGGGACTCACTCTGCAGAACTGCTCCCCTTCACAGCTACTGCCAACCGTCTACCTCGTTAAGGGTGGCTTGTTAGCACCAGCAACTGGGGTTCATTTTTGCTGCTGTCTGTAAGGAGTTAGTATGTCCTCCTCGTGACCACGTGGATTTCCTCCGAGTGCTCCGGTTTCCTCCCACATTCCAAAGGTGTACAGATTAGAGTTGCGGGTATACTAAGCCACTGCCCAAAGTATGGTGACACGTGAGCTCCCCCACCCCTACATCCTCGGACTGATTTGGCCAAGGATGCAAATGATGAATTTCTTTGTATGTGTTAGAACCATAGAACATTACAGCACAGAAACAGGCCTTTTGGCCCTTCTTGGCTGTGCCGAACCATTTTTCTGCCTAGTCCCACTGACCTGCACCCGGACTATATCCCTCCATACACCTCTCATCCATGTACCTGTCCAAGTTTTTCTTAAATGTTAAAAGTGAGGCTGCATTCACCACTTCATCTGGCAGCTCATTCCACACTCCCACCACTCTCTGCGTGAAGAAGCCCCCCCTAATGTTCTCTTTAAACTTTTCCCCCTTCACCCTTAACCCATGTCCTCTGGTTTTTTTCTCCCCTGGCCTCAGTGGAAAAAGCCTGCTTGCATTCACTCTATCTATACCCATCGTAATTTTTGATGGACATGTGACAAATAGAACTAATAATTTTAAAGAATCTTAAAAAAGCAAAGAGATAAGGAGGAAGTGGGGAGGAGAGAGAATGTTCAGGGTCTTTGGAGACTGGGACTGAGCTGGCGGCTTTACTGAGGTAGCAAGGATAGTTAGAGACCGTATAGGGCAGTCTGGTTCTGGTGATGTGCTCTCTGCAGGTTCTTGTGGTCAGGGGCAGAGAAGTTACCTTACCAAGCCATGATGAATCAGACACAATGCTTCCAATGGAACATTGAGAACGATTGATAGCCCTGGACCCATTAACCCTCTCCCGGACCATAGCCCTGGACCCATTAACCCTCACCCGGACCATAGCCCTGGACCCATTAACCCTCACCCGGACCATAGCCCTAGACCCATTAACCCTCTCCCGGACCATAGCCCTGAACCCATTAACCCTCTCCCGGACCATAGCCCTAGACCCATTAACCCTCTCCCGGACCATAGCCCTGGACCCATTAACCCTCTCCCGGACCATAGCCCTAGACCCATTAACCCTCTCCCGGACCATAGCCCTGAACCCATTAACCCTCTCCCGGACCATAGCCCTAGACCCATTAACCCTCTCCCGGACCATAGCCCTGGACCCATTAACCCTCTCCCGGACCATAGCCCTGGACCCATTAACCCTCTCCCGTACCATAGCCCTGGACCCATTAACCCTCTCCCAGACCATAGCCCTGCATTCCCTTCCATTGATGTACTTATCCACATTTCTCTTAAATGTTGCATCTATCATTTCCGATGGTAGCTCATTCCACACTCTCACCACTCTCTGAGTGAAGGTTCCCTTTGACCCTAATCCCATGACCTAGTCTCACCCAACCCCGCAGGAAAAGCCTGCTAGCATTTACCCTATCAGTACTCCTCATAACTTTGTACACCTCTAGCAAATCTCCACTCATTGGCCTAGGCTCCATGGAATAAAGTCATAATCTATTCTACCCTTCCATGGGGTGATGGTGAAGGGTGCTTGTCATCTCCTGACCTTCTCAGCAAATAGACAGTCGACAAAGAGGCTAGTGACTGTCTCCACCACCACACTCCCCATCACAGCCATCCCGAGGTCAGGGAGCATTGGGGGTGGGACCCTCACTGGGAGGGCCCCTCTTACTGCCAGCCATGGAGCTTGCTGGTAACGCGGAATTCTGCTGAAGGACTTTGACGGGCCATTTGGAACCATTACCCAGGATCCATAGTGCCCTTCCTCAGAACTTGCAGGGCGCTCCGTGCTGACCACTGCCTATGGACCTGTGGCCAAAGGTGAAGATTAATTTGTCAGATGTACAACGAAACACTGAGAGAAATGCATCGTTTGCACAGCCTGAGGACGCACTGGGAGCAGCCACCCTTCCAGCGCCAACTTCGTAGGCTCAGAAAACCTACTAAACCTAACCCGTACGTCTACGGACTGTAGGCGGAAACTGGAGCACCTGGTGGTGGGGGGGGGGGGGGGGGACCCTCACGGTCACGAGGAGAACGTACGGACTCCTTCGCGTCGGCGGTGGGAATTGAACTCCGGCCGCAGATTGCCGGCACCGTGAGGCGCGGGGCTGGCCGCCACGCTGCTGTGCTGCCCTCTTCACCGAGGTCGCTTTCCTGAGCGCGAGCAGGCTTTGAAATGACAGCTCTCTGACCTGGAGGTGAGAGCGGGAGCTACCTCAGGCCTGGTAGAGATGGGTAAATGCAGTCCCACATCCAGCTGACTACGAGCGAGTGTGAAGCAGGCAAATAAAAAAACGACACAATGGAAAGATGCAAACAAAATGGTTGGATAATGAGCTAACTAGCGACCTGCCCTCTAATTGTTTGAGCAGCATGGGTTGTTTTATGTGATCTGATTCTGCATTGTACGTACAGTGTCTCATAATCTCTCTTGCATAACATGATGGAGTTGTTAGTCCTGTTAGTTTAAAGAGTGTTTGAATTCTATTAGAATATTAAATTACCCAGCACAGTCCTCCAGCGAAGCGGCTGTTCTCCACACTGTTTGTCTGGGTGATTGATCAGCTGTCAGTCTCCCACTAACTTATCCATGTTTAAGAGATTAAAAAATTCTGTTAGATTGTCCTTGAAAATTGACTCATCTCCCAATGGGTAACTTTCCCATTCTTCGCTGCTACGTTGTCTGTCTGCTTAAACTGGTATGGAAGACTTTTTCTCTCAACATTCTCACACCAAATCCATCTGTCCCTCACCTATCCTGCTGACTATCAGACCCTCAATCCTTCTCCCAGATATCCTCTGACCCTCTCTCCTCTGACCGTCTCCCTCTCTCTGACTCTCTGTCACCCCCGTCTCCCTCTCTCTGACTCTCTGTCACCCCCGTCTCCCTCTCTCTGACTCTCTCTCAGCCCTCATCTCCCTTTCTCTAACTGTCTCACCCTCTGACCCTCTCTCTGACTCTCTCCCACCCCCCCGTCTCCCTCCCTCTGACTCTGTCTCACCCTCTGACCCTTTCCCTGACTCTTCCCTCCCTCTATGACTTTCTCTTTCACCCTCCCTCTCTCTGACCCCCATCATTTGATTCTGTCCCTCTGAACTTCCCTCTCTTGGTCTCTCTGTCCCTTTCCCCCTGACCTCTTCCCCTCTCCCTCCCTCTGAATCTTTTTATCTGATCCTCCCTCCCTCTGAACTTCCCTCTCCAGCATGACTGCACTCTCTGACTGGCCCCCTTTCAGGTGAGTTCCCACTTTCCGATTCCCCACCCCCCACACACACCCCACTGACCTCTCTCCATCCTTAAACTCCCCTATCCTGGAAAATGGATGTTTAAAGGCAGAGTGAGGGGTAAGTTTTTTGTACAGAGACTGGGAAGTACCTGGAATGAGTTACCGGGGATAGTGGTGGGTGCAGGCCGTTCGATGGAGTTCAGGCCCATAAATATGAAGGAAATGGAGAGATATGGATGATCCATTGAGATAGGTATAATAACATGGGCCAAATGGCCTGGCCAGTGCTAAACTGTTCTATGTTCTACGTTCTCTTACCAGGTCAGTTTTGGATCCAGTTTATCAATTTGCCCTTAGCCACATGGCCCCAAACCTTCTGGGTGAGTTTTCCATCATCCCTACCCCTCCAAACCTTCCAGATTCATTCATCTGGCTAAAAGCGTCTAAAGCATTCCCAAACTACCTGCTTCCTAACTCCCCCGGTAACCCAGTCCAAATACCTAGCACTCTCTGTGTAGAAATCCTGCCCATCACACCACCCTTAAACTGCCCTTTCTTTAAAAGTTTGGTTTATTGATATTTCTTCCCTGGCGATCAGGTTCTGACTGTCTATCCTATCTAATAGGAGGCAGCGGCTGTTGCTGAAGGCACATCTAGACCGGTTGCTGCTGGGATGCTTGACGTTAATGAGTTGGATATTAATGTAGGAGGCCCGAGCAGTAAGTTTGGAGATGACGTGAAAGATGAGGGCATTATTAGGTTAGACACATTAGAGGCAGGTCAGTGGCAGATGGCATGAATGTGGGATCTTGTCAAAGTCATCTACACTGGCCTCATCCACGTGTTTTGCTGTTTCTTCTGGGTCAGAGAGAATCTCCCCCAACAAAGCTCTGCTGACCATCCTTGGACAAGCTGCAGTCCTTCAAGTTCAAGGTCGTCCTGTCCCTCAGTGACGACTATTTCCCTCCCACGGAATGAAGGTGCTACATTCATCGTCCTCCGGTCATTTGGTATCCTGAAGCCGTTGTGGCTAATCGTGTAGCCAATCAGAATGTTCGGACTGGAGTCATTGGCAAGGGAAAGGCCAATGAGAGTGGCACGGTTAGCTACCCAATCAGAAGACTGGGTCTTGAACTCCACCGCTGCCTGGAAGGAGTTTGTACTTCTACCCGTTGACCACGCAGGTTTCCTCCGGGTGCTCCAGTTTCCTCCCACAGTGCAAGGACGTACGGGTTCGGGTTAGCAAGCTGTGAGCATGCCACATTGGTCCAGAAGTACGACAACACTTGCGGGCTGCCCCCACCACGTCCTCAGACTGGGATGGCCATTGATGCAAATGACGCATTTCACTGTATGTCGATGACAAATAAAGCGAATCATTAGAAGCCATTGTTTGTGTAGCCTATCAGAATGTTGGGACTGTAGTCAGAGGGCAAGGGGAAGGGCAATAGGGAATGGGGGTGCGGGGGTGGGCGGACGAAGTGAATGAAGATCACTGTTGTCCTCTGCCTCCAAATGGTCAAATTTAGAGTTATGGAGCACTACAGTACCGAAACTGGCCCTTGTCTTATCACCCCAGTTTGCACCACAGCACAGTCAGCATAGCTCTGTTGGATGAGATTCTCTCTGACTCAGCCAAGATTTCAGAAGAAACAGCAAAACACATGGATGAGGCCAGTGTAGATGACTACATGGTCTTCTGTTAGGACTCTGACAAGATCCCACATTCATTCCATCTGCCACTGACCCGCCCAGGTTATCAAATAATGTCTCTAACCTAATACTAAACCTAACCTAACCTAATAACCTAATGCCTCATCTTTCACGTCATCTCCAAACTTACTGCTCGAGCCTACACTAATATCCATCCCCTCCCATTCATGTACCTATCCAAACTTACTGCTCGGGCCTACACTAATATCCATCCCCTCCCATTCATGTATCTATCCAAACTTACTGCTCGAGACTCCTACACTAATATCCATCCCCTCCCATTCATGTACCTATCCAAACTTACTGCTCGGGCCTACACTAATATCCATCCCCTCCCATTCATGTATCTATCCAAACTTACTGCTCGAGCCTACACTAATATCCATCCCCTCCCATTCATGTATCTATCCAAACTTACTGCTTGAGCCTCCTACACTAATATCCATCCCCTCCCATTCATGTATCTATCCAAACTTACTGCTCGAGCCTCCTACACTAATATCCATCCCCTCCCATTCATGTACCTATCCAAACTTACTGCTCGAGCCTACACTAATATCCATCCCCTCCCATTCATGTACCTATCCAAACTTACTGCTCGAGCCTACACTAATATCCATCCCCTCCCATTCATGTATCTATCCAAACTTACTGCTCGAGCCTACACTAATATCCATCCCCTCCCATTCATGTACCTATCCAAACTTAATGCTCGAGCCTCCTACACTAATAACCATCCCCTCCCATTCATGTACCTATCCAAACTTACTGCTCGAGCCTACACTAATATCCATCCCCTCCCATTCATGTACCTATCCAAACTTACTGCTCGGGCCTACACTAATATCCATCCCCTCCCATTCATGTATCTATCCAAACTTACTGCTCGAGCCTCCTACACTAATATCCATCCCCTCCCATTCATGTACCTATCCAAACTTACTGCTCGAGCCTACACTAATATCCATCCCCTCCCATTCATGTACCTATCCAAACTTACTGCTCGAGACTCCTACACTAATATCCATCCCCTCCCATTCATGTATCTATCCAAACTTACTGCTCGAGCCTACACTAATATCCATCCCCTCCCATTCATGTACCTATCCAAACTTAATGCTCGAGCCTCCTACACTAATAACCATCCCCTCCCATTCATGTACCTATCCAAACTTACTGCTCGAGCCTACACTAATATCCATCCCCTCCCATTCATGTACCTATCCAAACTTACTGCTCGGGCCTACACTAATATCCATCCCCTCCCATTCATGTATCTATCCAAACTTACTGCTCGAGCCTCCTACACTAATATCCATCCCCTCCCATTCATGTACCTATCCAAACTTACTGCTCGAGCCTACACTAATATCCATCCCCTCCCATTCATGTACCTATCCAAACTTACTGCTCGAGCCTACACTAATATCCATCCCCTCCCATTCATGTATCTATCCAAACTTACTGCTCGGGCCTACACTAATATCCATCCCCTCCCATTCATGTATCTATCCAAACTTACTGCTCGGGCCTACACTAATATCCATCCCCTCCCATTCATGTATCTATCCAAACTTACTGCTCGAGCCTACACTAATATCCATCCCCTCCCATTCATGTACCTATCCAAACTTACTGCTCGAGCCTCCTACACTAATATCCATCCCCTCCCATTCATGTATCTATCCAAACTTACTGCTCGGGCCTACACTAATATCCATCCCCTCCCATTCATGTATCTATCCAAACTTACTGCTCGAGCCTACACTAATATCCATCCCCTCCCATTCATGTACCTATCCAAACTTACTGCTCGGGCCTACACTAATATCCATCCCCTCCCATTCATGTATCTATCCAAACTTACTGCTCGGGCCTACACTAATATCCATCCCCTCCCATTCATGTATCTATCCAAACTTACTGCTCGAGCCTCCTACACTAATATCCATCCCCTCCCATTCATGTATCTATCCAAACTTACTGCTCGGGCCTACACTAATATCCATCCCCTCCCATTCATGTATCTATCCAAACTTACTGCTTGGGCCTACACTAATATCCATCCCCTCCCATTCATGTATCTATCCAAACTTACTGCTCGAGCCTACACTAATATCCATCCCCTCCCATTCATGTACCTATCCAAACTTACTGCTCGGGCCTACACTAATATCCATCCCCTCCCATTCATGTACCTATCCAAACTTACTGCTCGAGACTCCTACACTAATATCCATCCCC
The DNA here is from genome assembly GCF_030144855.1 of Hypanus sabinus. Taxonomy (NCBI): domain Eukaryota; kingdom Metazoa; phylum Chordata; class Chondrichthyes; order Myliobatiformes; family Dasyatidae; genus Hypanus; species Hypanus sabinus. The sequence continues at coordinate 19,973,915 of NC_082727.1, read as the reverse complement.
TCCCATTCATGTATCTATCCAAACTTACTGCTCGGGCCTCCTACACTAATATCCATCCCCTCCCATTCATGTACCTATCCGAACTTCTCTTAAACGTTGAAATCAAACCCACATCCACCACCTCACTGGCAGTTTGTTCCAAACTCTCACCACTCTCTGAGTTAAGAAGTTGTCCACCAGGTTCTCCTGAAATATTTCTGCTTTCACCCTTAATCTATGTCCTCTAGTTCTAGTCTCACCCCATCTCAGTGGAAAATGCCTGCTTGCATCTACCCTATTTATCATACCCTTTGGAATTTTGTATACCTCAATCAAATCTTTCCTCATTCTTCTATGCTTCAGGGAATAAAGTGCAAACCTATTCAATCTTTCGCGATAACTTAGGTCCTCAGTGTAGAAACTCAGGTATAAAGATCAGACCTTCCCCTCAGGTGGACCTGTCCCACTGATAAAATATTAATTCAAGCCCATTCCACTTAAAGACGAGCCGGGGCTTTACCAGTGTCCTGGGTCCTTCAGCTCTTAGGAACAGATACGGACCAGATGAAGTGTCTCGACCCAATACGTCAACTCTTTGTTCCTCTCCACAGATGCTGCCTGACCTGCTGAGTTCCACCAGCATTTTGTGTGTGTTGCTCTGGACTTCCAGCATCTGCAGCATATATGTGTGCCCAGGAGTGGATGCCCAGGTCATTAACTAATTTGAAAAGCTTGCTGTGTGCATACTGGCAGCCGTGCTTTATACGTTACCCGATGACAGAAATACAAGAGCATTTGAGTGGCTGAGAAGCACTTTGGAACTTGGAGAAGAATGCGAAAGGCAGGAATTTCCACGGAGGGGTCACCTCTCTCCTTGCGATCAAAGGAGTCAGTAAGAGAGACTTAAATGTCTGCAACAAAATCACTATGTAAATTTTTGAAATATGGTTCATTTGATGAATGTTGTAGGGATACTGCCTTTTCTCCTTGCAAGGACATTCATATTGTTCAAATTTATAATGTAATCTCACTTTCCTTTTCATATTTATGAGTTGTGTTGATGGGAGTCTTTATGCAATAATTTCAAAAATGTGCTAAAACATCGCCTCCAACCACTTCAAAGTTGTATAATTGACATCGTCAGTTTCTTTCATTATAAGAGATTTAGCATATGTCTGTTAGAAGAACTCGCAACGTTGAGAAACATATTACTTTCTCATCCCCCTCCATTACAAATTCAAATTACTTCTCTCTCCTCCAGCTACTGAGCTATTTTCTTCCCTTTCAGCTTATTTTTTGGCTTTGATTTTGTTTTAACAGTAAGAGAAACATTGAATATTACAACTGTTTTGAATAATTTAGCCACGTTGTCAGTTTACCCAGCCTGAGTACAGGCCAGGGACGGCAATAGATGGTGGCCGTATTTACACAGGATTACGGGAGCCATGTCAGTTCGATCCCAGCGCCTCTCTCATTCTCGCCCGGCTTCTCACTGATGGCAGAGGGAATGATCCAACCAACTCACAGTCAGGGTTGTAGCTGTGGTCCCCGAAGGTACCAAGGTACTGCCTCATCCTGGGGTACGGTCCCTGATGTACCAATTCTCCCCAGGTACAGTCCATGATGCCGTGAAGAAAGGCAACCCTTGTACTTGGTTTTCATAGTTTTGAAAAAGGCGTTCGGTACGATAGACCACCAGGCTCTTGGGCGTATACTATCAAGACATGGCTGCCCTGACAGTGATGGCATGTCAGCCATAATACTCAACAACAGTGTCATTGAATCAGAACCCTTCACTGTCATTCAAATTATTGCACCCACCCTATTTGCCATCCTTCATCTCATGACGTGCCACAGGTATACAATGGACAACACCAACGCTTCATGGAACTTCTCACGCAGATGACAACATCATCACAGCGCACTCTGAAGATAACCTCCACTGTATCCTGAATGCGTTTGCCAAGGCCCTGGGTCTTTTTTTGAATATTTAAAAAAAGACATGTCATATATCAGCCACATGTAATATATCAGCCATGTAGCCAGCCCTCTGCAAAAGCTGATGATATCGCTGTTGAAAATGTAGTCCACTCTCACTACCTTGGCCGCATTCTCTCCTGGAAACAGACCGCGGCGCAGAGATCAACCACTGCCTGAGCAGTGCCGATGATGGCTGTGCAAGAATAACGAAAAGAGTCTTTGAAGACCAGGACCCACAGGTCGAAACCAAATTTTTGGTCTATAGAGCAGCCATCCTTCCTATATTACTGAAAGGAGCTACAGCAGGCCTGAAATCCCTGGAGCAATTCCACCAAAAATCGTTATGAAAGATTCTGAGCACCAGCTGGAAGGGGAGATTCACTATACACCAGACCAACATGAACAGCATCTCCATCAAGATAAGGCAACACCAGCTCCAGTGCACTGGTTGTGTCATCCAGATGCCTAACTCCCAGCTGAAGGACGATCAGCAAGCAGGCGCAAAGGAAAAGCTTCAAAAGACGACATCGAAATCAGTCGGAAGAAATTCAACATCACATCTAAACACTGAGCAGACATTGCACTCAAGAGATACACCAGGAGCAAATCTGTTCATGAGGCGGCTGCCCGACATGTCAACAAGCATCCACTGTGAAAGGAGAGGCCGAACAACCAACAGACCCAAACAGTAACCACAGTCACCACTTACTCTTGCCTACACTGCACCAGAACATGTGGATCCCAGGCTGACCTCTGGAGCCTCCTGAGGACCCACTGATAGACAAACACGTAGGAGAACATGATTCCCAACTCAAGTAACCTCTCCACTACTACATCCTTGATGTGCCAGCTCCCATCTGGGCCTGTTCTCTGAATGTACCGACTCTCCCCAGGACCCAGTCCCTGATGTACCGACTCTCCCCCGGGACCCAGTCCCTGATGTACCGACTCTCCCCGGGACCCAGTCCCTGATGTACTGACTCTCCCCGGGACCCAGTCCCTGATGTACCGACTCTCCCCGGGACCCAGTCCCTGATGTACCGACTCTCCCCGGGACCCAGTCCCTGATGTACCGACTCTCCCCGGGACCCAGTCCCTGATGTACCGACTCTCCCCAGGACCAATCCCTGATGTACAGACTCTCCCCGGGACCCAGTCCCTGATGTACCGACTCTCCCCAGGACCCAGTCCCTGATGTACCGACTCTCCCCGGGACCCAGTCCCTGATGTACTGACTCTCCCCGGGACCCAGTCCCTGATGTACCGACTCTCCCCGGGACCCAGTCCCTGATGTACCGACTCTCCCCGGGACCCAGTCCCTGATGTACTGACTCTCCCCGGGACCCAGTCCCTGATGTACTGACTCTCCCTGGGACACAGTCCCTGATGTACCGAATCCCCCTGGGGTACAGTCCCTGATGTACCGACCCCCCTGGACACAGTCCCTGATGTACCGACTCTCCCCGGGACCCAGTCCCTGATGTACCGACTCTCCCCGGGACCCAGTCCCTGATGTACCGACTCTCCCCGGGACCCAGTCCCTGATGTACCGACTCTCCCCGGGACCCAGTCCCTGATGTACCGACTCTCCCCGGGACCCAGTCCCTGATGTACCGACTCTCCCCAGGACCAATCCCTGATGTACAGACTCTCCCCGGGACCCAGTCCCTGATGTACCGACTCTCCCCGGGACCCAGTTCTTGATGTACCGAATCCCCCTGGGGTACAGTCCCAGATGTACCGACCCCCCTGGACCCAGTCCCTGATGTACCGACTCTCCCCGGGACCCAGTCCCTGATGTACCGAATCCCCCTGGGGTACAGTCCCAGATGTACCGACCCCCCTGGACCCAGTCCCTGATGTACAGACTCTCCCCGGGACCCAATTCTTGATGTACCGACTCCCCCCGGGACCCAGTCCCTGATGTACCGACTCTCCCCGGGAACCAGTCCCTGATGTACCGACTCTCCCCGGGACCCAGTCCCTGATGTTCTGACTCTCCCCGGGACCCAGTCCCTGATGTACCGACTCTCGCCGGGACCCAGTCCCTGATGTACTGACTCTCCCCGGGACCCAGTCCCTGATGTACCGAATCCCCCTGGGGTACAGTCACTGATGTACTGACTCCCCCCGGGGTACAGTCCCTGATGTACCGACTCTCCCCAGGACCCAGTCCCTGATGTACCGACTCTCCCCGGGACCCAGTCTCTGATGTACCGATTCTCCCCAGGACCCAGTCCCTGATGTACCGACTCCCCCCGGGACCCAGTCCCTGATGTACCGACTCCCCCCGGGACCCAGTCCCTGATGTACCGACTCTCCCCGGGACGCAGTCCCTGATGTACTGACTCTCCCCAGGACCCAGTCCCTGATGTACCGACTCTCCCCGGGATACAGTCACTGATTTACCGACTCTCCCCGGGACCCAGTCACTGATGTACCGACCCTCCCCGGGACCCAGTCCCTGATGTACCGACTCTCCCCGGGACCCAGTCCCTGATGTACCGACTCTCCCCGGGACCCAGTCCCTGATGTACCGACTCTCCCCAGGACCAATCCCTGATGTACAGACTCTCCCCGGGACCCAGTCCCTGATGTACCGACTCTCCCCAGGACCCAGTCCCTGATGTACCGACTCTCCCCGGGACCCAGTCCCTGATGTACCGACTCTCACCGGGACCCAGTCCCTGATGTACTGACTCTCCCTGGGACACAGTCCCTGATGTACCGAATCCCCCTGGGGTACAGTCCCTGATGTACCGACCCCCCTGGACCCAGACCCTGATGTACCGACTCTCCCCGGGACCCAGTTCTTGATGTACCGACTCCCCCCGGGACCCAGTCCCTGATGTACCGACTCTCCCCGGGACCCAGTCCCTGATGTACCGACTCTCCCCGGGACCCAGTCCCTGATGTTCTGACTCTCCCCGGGACCCAGTCCCTGATGTACCGACTCTCCCCGGGACCCAGTCCCTGATGTACTGACTCTCCCTGGGACCCAGTCCCTGATGTACCGAATCCCCCTGGGGTACAGTCACTGATGTACTGACTCCCCCCGGGGTACAGTCCCTGATGTACCGACTCTCCCCAGGACCCAGTCCCTGATGTACCGACTCTCCCCGGGACCCAGTCTCTGATGTACCGATTCTCCCCAGGACCCAGTCCCTGATGTACCGACTCCCCCCGGGACCCAGTCCTTGATGTACCGACTCTCCCCGGGACGCAGTCCCTGATGTACTGACTCTCCCCAGGACCCAGTCCCTGATGTACCGACTCTCCCCGGGATACAGTCACTGATTTACCGACTCTCCCCGGGACCCAGTCAGTGATGTACCGACCCTCCCCGGGACCCAGTCCCTGATGTACCGACTCTCCCCGGGACCCAGTCCCTGATGTACTGACTCTCCCCGGGACCCAGTCCCTGACGTACCGACTCTCCCCGGGACCCAGTCCCTGATGTACTGACTCTCCCTGGGACCCAGTCCCTGACGTACCGACTCTCCCCGGGACCCAGTCCCTGATGTACTGACTCTCCCCGGGACCCAGTCCCTGACGTACCGACTCTCCCCGGGACCCAGTCCCTGATGTACTGACTCTCCCCAGGACCCAGGCCCTGGTGTACCGACTCTCCCCGGGATACAGTCACTGATGTACTGACTCTCCCCGGGACCCAGTCCCTGATGTACTGACTCTGCCCGGGATACAGTCACTGACGTACCGACTCTCCCCAGGACCCAGTCCCTGATGTACTGACTCTCCCCGGGACCCAGTCCCTGGTGTACTGACTCTCCCCGGGACCCAGTCCCTGATGTACCGACTCTCCCCGGGACCCAGTCCCTGGTGTACCGACTCTCCCCGGGACCCAGTCCCTGATGTACCAACTTTCCCCGGGACCCAGTCCCTGATGTACTGACTCTCCCCGGGACCCAGGCCCTGACGTACCGACTCTCCCCGGGACCCAGTCCCTGATGTACTGACTCTCCCCAGGACCCAGTCCCTGATGTACCGACTCGCCCCGGGACCCAGTCCCTGATGTACTGACTCTCCCCAGGACCCAGTCCCTGATGTACCGACTCTCCCCGGGACCCAGTCCCTGATGTACCGACTCTCCCCGGGATACAGTCACTGATGTACCGACTCTCCCCGGGACCCAGTCCCTTATGTACCGACTCTCCCGGGGACCCAGTCCCTGATGTACTGACTCTCCACGGGACCCAGTCCCTGATGTACCCACTCTCCCCGGGACCCAGTCCCTGATGTACCGACTCCCCCCGGGACCCAGTCCCTGATGTACTGACTCTCTCCGGGACCCAGTCCCTGATGTACCGACTCTCCCCGGGACCCAGTCCCTGATGTACCGACTCTCCCCGGGACCCAGTCCCTGATGTTCTGACTCTCCCCAGGACCCAGTCCCTGATGTACCGACTCTCCCCGGGACCCAGTCCCTGATGTACTGACTCTCCCTGGGACCCAGTCCCTGATGTACCGAATCCCCCTGGGGTACAGTCACTGATGTACTGACTCCCCCCGGGGTACAGTCCCTGATGTACCGACTCTCCCCAGGACCCAGTCCCTGATGTACCGACTCTCCCCGGGACCCAGTCTCTGATGTACCGATTCTCCCCAGGACCCAGTCCCTGATGTACCGACTCCCCCCGGGACCCAGTCCCTGATGTACCGACTCCCCCCCGGGACCCAGTCCCTGATGTACCGACTCTCCCCGGGGTACAGTCCCTGATGTACCGACTCGCCCTGGGACCCAGTCCCTGATGTACCGACTCCCCCCGGGACCCAGTCCCTGATGTACCGACTCTCCCCCGGGACCCAGTCCCTGATGTACCGACTCCCCCCAGGACCCAGTCCCTGATGTACCGACTCTCCCCGGGACCCAGTCCCTGATGTACTGACTCTCCCCAGGACCCAGTCCCTGATGTACCGACTCGCCCCGGGACCCAGTCCCTGATGTACCGACTCTCCCCGGGACCCAGTCCCTGATGTACTGACTCTCCCCAGGACCCAGTCCCTGATGTACTGACTCTCCCCAGGACCCAGTCCCTGATGTACCGACTCGCCCCGGGACCCAGTCCCTGATGTACCGACTCTCCCCAGGACCCAGTCCCTGATGTACCGACTCACCCCGGGACCCAGTCCCTGATATACCGACTCTCCCCGGGACACAGTCCCTGATGTACCGACTCTCCCCGGGACCCAGTCCCTGATGTACCGACTCTCCCCGGGACCCAATCCCTGATGTACCGACTCTCCCCGGGACCCAGTCCCTGATGTACCGACTCTCCCCGGGACCCAGTCCCTGATGTACCGACTCTCCCCGGGACCCAGTCCCTGATGTACCAACTCGCCCCGGGACCCAGTTCCTGATGTACCGACTCTCCCCGGGACCCAGTCCCTGATGTACCGACTCTCCCCGGGACCCAGTCCCTGATGTACCAACTCCCCCCGGGACCCAGTCCCTGATGTACCGACTCGCCCCGGGACCCAGTCACTGATGCACTGACTCCCCCCCGGGGTACAGTCCCTGATGTACCGACTCCCCCCAGGACCCAGTCCCTGATGTACCGACTCTCCCTGGGACCCAGTCTCTGACGTACCGACTCTCCCCGGGACCCAGTCCCTGATGTACCGACTCTCCCCCGAGACCCAGTCCCTGATGTACTGACTCTCCCCGGGACCCAGTCTCTGATGTACCGACTCGCCCCGGGACCCAGTCCCTGATGTACCGACTCTCCCTGGGACCCAGTCCCTGATGTACCGACTCGCCCCGGGACCCAGTCCCTGATGTACTGACTCTCCCGGGGACCCAGTCCCTGATGTACCGACTCGCCCCGGCACCCAGTCCCTGACGTACCGACTCTCCCCAGGACCCAGTCCCTGATCTACCGACTCTCCCCCGGGACCCAGTCTCTGATGTACTGACTCTCCCGCGGACCCAGTCCCTGATGTACCGACTCGCCCCGGGACCCAGTCCCTGATGTACTGACTCTCCCCAGGACCCAGTCCCTGATGTACCGACTCTCCCCGGGACCCAGTCCCTGATGTACCGACTCTCCCCGGTGATACAGTCACTGATGTACCGACTCTCCCCGGGACCCAGTCCCTGATGTACCGACTCTCCCGGGGACCCAGTCCCTGATGTACTGACTCTCCCCGGGACCCAGTCCCTGATGTACCCACTCTCCCCGGGACCCAGTCCCTGATGTACCGACTCCCCCCGGGACCCAGTCCCTGATGTACTGACTCTCTCCGGGACCCAGTCCCTGATGTACCGACTCTGCCCGGGACCCAGTCCCTGATGTACCGACTCCCCCCGGGACCCAGTCCCTGATGTACTGACTCTCTCCGGGACCCAGTCCCTGATGTACTGACTCTCCCCGGGACCCAGTCCCTGATGTACCGACTCTCCCCGGGACGCAGTCCCTGATGTACTGACTCTCCCCAGGACCCAGTCCCTGATGTACCGACTCTCCCCGGGATACAGTCACTGATTTACCGACTCTCCCCGGGACCCAGTCACTGATGTACCGACCCTCACCGGGACCCAGTTCCTGATGTACCGACTCTCCCCGGGACCCAGTCCCTGATGTACTGACTCTCCCCGGGACCCAGTCCCTGACGTACCGACTCTCCCCGGGACCCAGTCCCTGATGTACTGACTCTCCCTGGGACCCAGTCCCTGACGTACCGACTCTCCCCGGGACCCAGTCCCTGATGTACTGACTCTCCCCGGGACCCAGTCCCTGACGTACCGACTCTCCCCGGGACCCAGTCCCTGATGTACTGACTCTCCCCAGGACCCAGGCCCTGGTGTACCGACTCTCCCCGGGATACAGTCACTGATGTACTGACTCTCCCCGGGACCCAGTCCCTGATGTACTGACTCTGCCCGGGATACAGTCACTGACGTACCGACTCTCCCCAGGACCCAGTCCCTGATGTACTGACTCTCCCCGGGACCCAGTCCCTGGTGTACTGACTCTCCCCGGGACCCAGTCCCTGATGTACCGACTCTCCCCGGGACCCAGTCCCTGGTGTACCGACTCTCCCCGGGACCCAGTCCCTGATGTACCAACTTTCCCCGGGACCCAGTCCCTGATGTACTGACTCTCCCCGGGACCCAGTCCCTGACGTACCGACTCTCCCCGGGACCCAGTCCCTGATGTACTGACTCTCCCCAGGACCCAGTCCCTGATGTACCGACTCGCCCCGGGACCCAGTCCCTGATGTACTGACTCTCCCCAGGACCCAGTCCCTGATGTACCGACTCTCCCCGGGACCCAGTCCCTGATGTACCGACTCTCCCCGGGATACAGTCACTGATGTACCAACTCTCCCCGGGACCCAGTCCCTTATGTACCGACTCTCCCGGGGACCCAGTCCCTGATGTACTGACTCTCCCCGGGACCCAGTCCCTGATGTACCGACTCTCCCCGGGACCCAGTCCCTGATGTACCGACTCCCCCCGGGACCCAGTCCCTGATGTACTGACTCTCTCCGGGACCCAGTCCCTGATGTACCGACTCTCCCCGGGACCCAGTCCCTGATGTACCGACTCCCCCCAGGACCCAGTCCCTGATGTACTGACTCTCTCCGGGACCCAGTCCCTGATGTACTGACTCTCCCCGGGACCCAGTCCCTGATGTACCGACTCTCCCCGGGATGCAGTCCCTGATGTACTGACTCTCCCCAGGACCCAGTCCCTGATGTACCGACTCTCCCCGGGATACAGTCACTGATTTACCGACTCTCCCCGGGACCCAGTCCCCGATGTACCGACTCTCCCCAGGACCCTGTCCCTGATGTACCGACTCTCCCCGGGACCCAGTCCCTGATGTACCGACTCTCCCCGGGACCCAGTCCCTGATGTACCGACTCTCCCCGGGACCCAGTCCCTGATGTACTGACTCTCCCCGGGATACAGTCACTGATGTACCGACCCTCCCCGGGACCCAGTCCCTGATGTACCGACTCTCCCCGGGACCCAGTCCCAAATGTACTGACTCTCCCCGGGACCCAGTCCCTGATGTACTGACTCCCCCCGGGACCCAGTCCCTGATGTACTGACTCTCCCCGGGACCCAGTCCCTGATGTACCGACTCTCCCCGGGATACAGTCACTGATGTACTGACTCTCCCCGGGACCCAGTCCCTGATGTACTGACTCCCCCCGGGACCCAGTCCCTGATGTACTGACTCTCCCCGGGACCCAGTCCCTGATGTACCGACTCTCCCCGGGATACAGTCACTGATGTACCGACTCTCCCCGGGACCCAGTCCCTGATGTACCGACCCTCCCCGGGACCCAGTCCCTGATGTACCGACTCTCCCCGGGACCCAGTCCCTGATGTACTGACTCACCCCGGGACCCAGTCCCTGACGTACCGACTCTCCCCGGGAACCAGTCCCTGATGTACTGACTCTCCCCGGGACCCAGTCCCTGATGTACCGACTCTCCCCGGGACCCAGTCCCTGACGTACCGACTCTCCCCGGGACCCAGTCCCTGACGTACCAACTTTCCCCGGGACCCAGTCACTGATGTACCGACTCCCCCCGGGACCCAGTCCCTGATGTACTGACTCTCTCCGGGACCCAGTCCCTGATGTACTGACTCTCCCCGGGACCCAGTCCCTGATGTACCGACTCTCCCCGGGACGCAGTCCCTGATGTACTGACTCTCCCCAGGACCCAGTCCCTGATGTACCGACTCTCCCCGGGATACAGTCACTGATTTACCGACTCTCCCCGGGACCCAGTCACTGATGTACCGACCCTCCCCGGGACCCAGTCCCTGATGTACCGACTCTCCCCGGGACCCAGTCCCTGATGTACTGACTCTCCCCGGGACCCAGTCCCTGACGTACCGACTCTCCCCGGGACCCAGTCCCTGATGTACTGACTCTCCCCGGGACCCAGTCCCTGATGTACCCTCTCTCCCCGGGACCCAGTCCCTGATGTACCGACTCCCCCCGGGACCCAGTCCCTGATGTACTGACTCTCTCCGGGACCCAGTCCCTGATGTACCGACTCTCCCCGGGACCCAGTCCCTGGTGTACCGACTCTCCCCGGGACCCAGTCCCTGATGTACCAACTTTCCCCGGGACCCAGTCCCTGATGTACTGACTCTCCCCGGGACCCAGTCCCTGACGTACCGACTCTCCCCGGGACCCAGTCCCTGATGTACTGACTCTCCGCAGGACCCAGTCCCTGATGTACCGACTCGCCCCGGGACCCAGTCCCTGATGTACTGACTCTCCCCAGGACCCAGTCCCTGATGTACCGACTCTCCCCGGGACCCAGTCCCTGATGTACCGACTCTCCCCGGGATACAGTCACTGATGTACCAACTCTCCCCGGGACCCAGTCCCTTATGTACCGACTCTCCCGGGGACCCAGTCCCTGATGTACTGACTCTCCCCGGGACCCCGTCCCTGATGTACCCACTCTCCCCGGGACCCAGTCCCTGATGTACCGACTCCCCCCGGGACCCAGTCCCTGATGTACTGACTCTCTCCGGGACCCAGTCCCTGATGTACTGACTCTCCCCGGGACCCAGTCCCTGATGTACCGACTCTCCCCGGGATGCAGTCCCTGATGTACTGACTCTCCCCAGGACCCAGTCCCTGATGTACCGACTCTCCCCGGGATACAGTCACTGATTTACCGACTCTCCCCGGGACCCAGTCCCCGATGTACTGACTCTCCCCGGGACCCTGTCCCTGATGTACCGACTCTCCCCGTGACCCAGTCCCTGATGTACCGACTCTCCCCGGGACCCAGTCCCTGATGTACCGACTCTCCCCGGGACCCAGTCCCTGATGTACGGACTCTCCCCGGGATACAGTCCCTGATGTACCGACTCTCCCCGGGATACAGTCACTGATGTACCGACTCTCCCCGGGACCCAGTCCCTGATGTACCGACTCTCCCTGGGATACAGTCACTGATGTTCTGACTCTCCCCGGGACCCAGTCCCTGATGTACTGACTCTCCCCGGGACCCAGTCCCTGATGTACTGACTCTCCCCGGGACCCAGTCCCTGATGTACCGACTCTCCCCGGGACCCAGTCCCTGATGTACTGACCCTCCCCGGGACCCAGTCCCTGATGTACCGACTCTCCCCGGGACCCAGTCCCTGATGTACTGACTCTCCCCGGGACCCAGTCCCTGACGTACCGACTCTCCCCGGGACCCAGTCCCTGATGTACTGACTCTCCCCGGGACCCAGTCCCTGACGTACCGACTCTCCCCGGGACCCAGTCCCTGATGTACTGACTCTCCCCAGGACCCAGGCCCTGGTGTACCGACTCTCCCCGGGATACAGTCACTGATGTACTGACTCTCCCCGGGACCCAGTCCCTGATGTACTGACTCTGCCCGGGATACAGTCACTGACCTACCGACTCTCCCCAGGACCCAGTCCCTAACGTACTGACTCTCCCCGGGACCCAGTCCCTGGTGTACTGACTCTCCCCGGGACCCAGTCCCTGACGTACCGACTCTCCCCAGGACCCAGTCCCTGATGTACCGACTCTCCCCGGGACCCAGTCCCTGATGTACCAACTTTCCCCGGGACCCAGTCCCTGATGTACTGACTCTCCCCGGGACCCAGTCCCTGACGTACCGACTCTCCCCGGGACCCAGTCCCTGATGTACTGACTCTCCGCAGGACCCAGTCCCTGATGTACCGACTCGCCCCGGGACCCAGTCCCTGATGTACTGACTCTCCCCAGGACCCAGTCCCTGATGTACCGACTCTCCCCGGGACCCAGTCCCTGATGTACCGACTCTCCCCGGGATACAGTCACTGATGTACCAACTCTCCCCGGGACCCAGTCCCTTATGTACCGACTCTCCCGGGGACCCAGTCCCTGATGTACTGACTCTCCCCGGGACCCCGTCCCTGATGTACCCACTCTCCCCGGGGACCCAGTCCCTGATGTACCGACTCCCCCCGGGACCCAGTCCCTGATGTACTGACTCTCTCCGGGACCCAGTCCCTGATGTACTGACTCTCCCCGGGACCCAGTCCCTGATGTACCGACTCTCCCCGGGATGCAGTCCCTGATGTACTGACTCTCCCCAGGACCCAGTCCCTGATGTACCGACTCTCCCCGGGATACAGTCACTGATTTACCGACTCTCCCCGGGACCCAGTCCCCGATGTACTGACTCTCCCCGGGACCCTGTCCCTGATGTACCGACTCTCCCCGTGACCCAGTCCCTGATGTACCGACTCTCCCCGGGACCCAGTCCCTGATGTACCGACTCTCCCCGGGACCCAGTCCCTGATGTACGGACTCTCCCCGGGATACAGTCCCTGATGTACCGACTCTCCCCGGGATACAGTCACTGATGTACCGACTCTCCCCGGGACCCAGTCCCTGATGTACCGACTCTCCCTGGGATACAGTCACTGATGTTCTGACTCTCCCCGGGACCCAGTCCCTGATGTACTGACTCTCCCCGGGACCCAGTCCCTGATGTACTGACTCTCCCCGGGACCCAGTCCCTGATGTACCGACTCTCCCCGGGACCCAGTCCCTGATGTACTGACCCTCCCCGGGACCCAGTCCCTGATGTACCGACTCTCCCCGGGACCCAGTCCCTGATGTACTGACTCTCCCCGGGACCCAGTCCCTGACGTACCGACTCTCCCCGGGACCCAGTCCCTGATGTACTGACTCTCCCCGGGACCCAGTCCCTGACGTACCGACTCTCCCCGGGACCCAGTCCCTGATGTACTGACTCTCCCCAGGACCCAGGCCCTGGTGTACCGACTCTCCCCGGGATACAGTCACTGATGTACTGACTCTCCCCGGGACCCAGTCCCTGATGTACTGACTCTGCCCGGGATACAGTCACTGACCTACCGACTCTCCCCAGGACCCAGTCCCTGACGTACTGACTCTCCCCGGGACCCAGTCCCTGGTGTACTGACTCTCCCCGGGACCCAGTCCCTGACGTACCGACTCTCCCCAGGACCCAGTCCCTGATGTACCGACTCTCCCCGGGACCCAGTCCCTGATGTACCAACTTTCCCCGGGACCCAGTCCCTGATGTACCGACTCTCCCCGGGACCCAGTCCCTGATGTACCGACTCTCCCCGGGACCCAGTCCCTGATGTACCAACTTTCCCCGGGACCCAGTCCCTGATGTACCGACTCTCCCCGGGACCCAGTCCCTGTCGTACCGACTCTCCCCGGGACCCAGTCCCTGATGTACCGACTCTCCCCGGGACCCAGTCCCTGATGTACCAACTTTCCCCGGGACCCAGTCACTGATGTACCGACTCTCCCCGGGACCCAGTCCCTGATGTACCGACTCTCCCCGGGACCCAGTCCCTGATGTACCGACTCTCCCCGGGACCCAGTCCCTGATGTACCAACTTTCCCCGGGACCCAGTCCCTGACGTACCGACTCCCTCCAGGGTATAGTCTACTCTTCATGTCTGCAGACTGTCTTTCCGCCACATTCAGATTGTGCACCAGCCGGCCCTTTTAACGAGACGTTTCACTACCTTTTGTTGCATTTTGGTCTGGTTTGACAATTCGTGCAGGAGTGTAGGAAGCTGCAGGGAGTCATGGACTCTGCCCAGTACAGCACAGGCACCTCCCTCCCCACCATCTGTAGTATCTATTGGAGGTGCGGCCTCAGGAAGACAACTTCCATGATCAAAGATCCTCAGCACCCGGGCCATGCATCTTCTCATATCTACCATTGGGCAGGGGGTAACGCCACACCAACAGGTTCAGGAGCACCTGCTTCCCTTCAACAACTCAGTTCTTGAACTAACTACTATCCTGATTGAGATTCATGATGGTGCAGGCCCTTACCGCCTTGCAGTCCCCCGGTCTGATTCTGGCCTAATCACGGGGCAATTTACAATGACCATCCGCTCTGACTTTGGACTGTGGGAGGAAACCCATGCAGTCGCGGGGAGATCGCACAAACTCTTTACGAGCAGCAGCAAGAATTGAACCCGGGTCACTAGAACCGTGCCTCCCACAATCCTAATGACTGTCTCAATATATCGACTATAGGAGCGCTTGGCACTAACATTAACATTGTTGTTTTAATTGTGCCATTTCTTGTAAAAATTCTATAATTTAGGCTCGTTTTTCCTGCGAATGCTGCTTATCTGATGCCTTGTGTCTGTGATCCTGCTGCAAGTTAGGTTTTCATTGCAACTGTGCACACGTGGTCTCGATAAAATAACTCTGTCTTTGACCTTGCGTTTCATTCATTCCGGTTTCCCATGCACCATCCCTGCTGCTCACATGCCTTTCTGAGGTGTGGTCACTGCACATCTCCTCACCCCTCTTTTTCTTCAACCTTCTCTCTCCCTCTCCCCTCCTTCTCCTTTGCTCTTTCTCTTCCACTCTCCCTCTCTCTCTCATTCTGCCCCTCTCCCTCTCTCACACTTTCTCTTCCTCTCTCTTTCTCTCATTCTGCTTCTCCCACACTCTTCCTCTCTCTCTCTCTCTCTCTCATTCTGCCCCTCTCCCTCTCTCACACTTCCTCTCTCTGTCTCTCACTCTGCTTCTCTCACACTCTTCCTCTTCCTCTCTTTCCCTGCTCTTTCTCTCTCTGATACCCCCACTCTTCCTCTCTCCCGCTGAGCCTCTCACCAGGGTTTCCTCTCTCCCCCTGAACCTCCTTTCCTCGGACACAACCGAAGACCAACAACCACATCCTTCAGAAGGCTCTGTTGCGGCAGCGGCCTTCTGTAATCGATAAATAAACACACCAGCGAGAGGGATGCAATAAATATAGTTTTTGTTCTCAGTAACATATCCATCAACATAGCGCGTGAAGAAACACAGCCCCTCAGAGAGACAGGCAACATTAGCAAGCTCACCAGACATCACCCTGGAACATCACTCTCCCCCCATAACTCCACCAGAGAGCCCTGAGTGATACTACACTTTGCACCTTGGTGATAAATATTGTGTGAGCACGGGCTGCCTGCTGATATTTGTAGCTCTCTGTCTCAGCCACATATTGAAAAAAAATACTGGTGGCAGGGGGACACGGTGGTGTAGCTGGAAAGAATTTCCTTGGGCAGCGTGGACGTAGCTTCACCTCAAGTTTAACCCGAGCCGAGCCTGCCCAAGGGGTGTGTTGCTGACTTTATGAAATTGAGGGCTACAGATCTGACAAATAGTCGGAGCCCCCTTTCCCAGAGTAGGGGAGACTAAAGTTCGAGGGCGCAGGCTTAGGGTGAGAGGGGAGAATCTTAAAGGAGAAATGAAGGGTAGATTTTTCACACCGAGTGTGGTGTTTGTCTGGAATGAGCTGCCAGAGGAGGTGGTAGACATGGGGACAATTGTGTTTAAAGGACATTTGGACCAGTTTATGGCTGGGTGGCAAAGAAGGTGTCTGGTTCACTGGCCTTCATCAGTTAGGACATTGAGTACAGGAGATCGGAGGGCCAGATAAGGAGGAACGCGGAAGAGTCTCAGCCCAAAGCATCATCTGTTTATTCCCCTCCATAGATGCAGCCTGTTCTGCTGAGTTCCTCCAGCATTTTGCCTGTTGTTCTGGATTCCCGGTGTCTGAAGAATCTCACGTTTTGTTGCTGACGCTGTTTGCGTTGCTCTGCCGAATGTTGAACGTTTGGCGACACATCAAGTCGTGTTGGTTGTTGACACATTTCACTGTAAGTTTCATTGCACATGTGGCAAAATAAATCTGAATCTGAAGATATATTGCGGACGTATGCGACATTGGCGAAGCTGCACTGCTTTGGCCACCCTGTTATGTTATTAAATTAGACAGAGTGTGCGAGAGATTCACTAGGATGTTACCTGGATGTGTGGGCCTGAGTTACAAGCGGAGGCTGGGAGGTGTAGGACTTTATCATCTGGAACATCGTAGATTGAGGGGTGACCTGATAAAAGTGAGCAGGGTTGGGACTAAGTTCGGGTGGGGGGTTTGCAGATTTAAAGTTTTGAGCTGAAGACACAAGGAGAGACGAGAGAGATTCTGTTGTTCAGTCGTTATGTTCTGTTGGGAATGGAAAATTGGGGCTTTCAGAAGGGAATTGGGAAGAAAAGCCTGTGGAGAGAGGATGGGGGAATGGAACTGATGGGAACCAGCTTGGATTCAGTGGGCCGAATGGGCTCCTTTGTGCTGTAGCAGTCCATTCTTCTGCACTGTATAAAACATTGGTCAGGCTGCATTTGGAGTTTTGTGTCCAGTTCTGGCTGCCCCTTTACAGGACAGGAGTGGAGGCTTTGGAAAGGGTATAGGTCTAGCTCATAGTCATCATTGATGAGTTGGAGACAGGGGCTGCTTCTGTGCAGTATGGCTAGGATTCTATGAATCTATTATAGTTAAGTGCAGTTAGGGTAGGTAAACCTGTACGGGGAGGGGAGGGGAGGGGGCTGAGAGAACCTGTTTCAGTACTGTAGTACCCTAACCTTCTGTAAATCTGGTGGGATAATCTAAAACTGGGGGTATTTTGTCTTAATAAGAATTGCCCCATTTGGGGAGAGACTACATTGATGGTCCCTCTCTCTCTCCCCCTTTGTTTGCTGCTCCTGGGGAAGATCTCTGAGTTCAAACGGTCTGTCTTTCTCTCTCTCTGCCTCTCCCTCAAAGCTGTTGGTGGATGACACAGAGGTTCTGGGTCTGCGGTTCATGGATTGGGCTGTAGTTCCCGGTAGCTCCCTTATCTCTGGATATCTTGGGCAACTCTGAATGGGGTGGCCTGCACACAATGAGCTGAATACCGACTCTCTCGATTTTGTGTTTTATATTCTGTGTTTTCGCTCGTTCTTTCTCGCTGCTGTTTGCCCGATGTTTCTTTGCAAGTGGGAGGGAGTCAATGCTCTCGTTGCCATTTGCTATGACTGCGTACGGGGGGGGGGGGGGGCGGATTGAACAAGTTCCATGGTTTCCTTTGTTTTGTGGTTGTCTGTGAAGAAGCCGAGTCTCAGGGTTGTATACTGCATACGTACTTTGATAATAAGTGCACTTCGAATGCTTTGAAGAGGCAAAATCTTTCTACTTTAATTTGTTCACTTAACTACAATGTTAAAGAGTAAGAGCAGGGAGAAGCCCATCCACCTGCTCTCCCACTCAGTGAAACCAACCTTGACCTCAGCCCCCCTCTTGCCTGTTTCCCACACCCCGCTGTAATCAAAGATTTGGTCTATCGACACAGTGCTTGAGCCTTCACCGTGCCCTTGGAGAAAGGATATCAAGGTTCATTGTCTTCTCACCTCCGTCCAAGAAGGTCAGGCAACCTCTTATTCTTAGCACTGTGCAGGTGGAAGGGGCTTGTTGAGGTTACACTCAATCAGCCTTCATCACTTGCCGAGACAAATTCCAGCTCACCCAGCTCCCTCCGGAACACCAGGATCACCGGCTTTGGAACCACAATTGAACAAGAGAAAAGTCCCATTCCGACACATTGAGCATCACCTCTGTAACACAAGCAGCCATTGATGCACTGTGTCCTTCCCTCTCGGGCATCACCACAGGAATTAAATTGGCCATCCAGCTGAAAACACAGAGCAGTAAAACGCAGGGACAGGCCCCTGTCACCGCCACTCCCATATTCATCCTTTTGACAATCTACACCATTCCCGTTCAGATTGTATCCTTTTGCGCCTCGCCTACGTCACCGAGCCAGAATCAGATTTATGTTGTAGGCTCTCTGAGATGTTGGCACCCAGGAACCCGAAGCTGCTCACCTATTTCCACTACTGAGCTTTCCATGCGGAATGGTGCGAGTTCTCCCGACTCCCCTTTCCTGAATTCCACAATCAGTTCCGTGGTCTGGCTGACGCTGAGGGCGGGGTTGTTGTTGAAATGCCACTCAACCAACTGACCAGCCTCACTCCTACAAGCCTCTTCATGGCCGTCTGAGATTCTGCTAACGACAGTGGTGTCACCAGCAAGTTTATAGACAGCACTTGAGCCGTCTGTCTAAGTACCTATTAACTGTGCGGTTATATCGGATTTGACCTCCTACTCTGACAGTGAGTTTCAGGTATCACTTTTTCTGTGTGTAAAAAACTTATCCCTCAGCTTAAACCTCTGCCCTGTTACTTTTAGTACCCCTACCACGGGGAAAGTATGTTTGACACCCCCAACCCCAGCTCACTCTCAACAGAAAGACATGCCATTCCGTATGGGATGCTTCTCAGACCAATCATCTCTCCATCTCCTCCTTGAATAGTCACTGAACCAGCCCCACTCCTCTCTGGAAGGGGGGGGGGGTTGGAAATGGGGCTTCAGGTGATTCCTCTTCCCCACAATTCCACAGAGTCACCGCTTCTTGTCCTGTGGTTTTGGATATCCCCCAACCCCACAGCACCACCCAGGAAAAAGTTCCCTTTGGTATCCATCCTGTCACCGCAGCACAGGGTAGGAGCAGCGGGGGGCCACGCGGACCTTCAAGCCTGCCCTACCCAAGTTCGGTCCACACCAGGCCCAATTCCTCTTCTGTGACCATTCCCCGTGGAAGAATACTGCAGGATGTTGGAATGAAGGCTGAGGGTATGTGGGTGGGATTCTGGAGGGGAGGGGATGGAGGTGTGGTGTTGAAGGGGAGGTATGTGGGTGGGATTTTAGAGGGGAGGGGTAAGGGAAAGGGAAGAATATGTGGGTGGGGTTTTGGAGGGGAGGGGTGTGGGAAGGGTATGTGGGTTGGATTTTGGAGGGGAGGGGTGGAGGAAGGGGAAGGGTATATGGATGGGGTTTTGGAGGGGAGGGGTGAAGGAAGGCGAAGGGTATGTGGATGAGGTTGTGGAGGGGAGAGGTGTGGGAAGGGGAAGGGTATATGGATGGGGTTTTGGAGGGGAGGGGTGAAGGAAGGCGAAGGGTATGTGGGTGGGGTTGTGTAGGGGAGGGCTGAGGAAAGGGGGAGGGTATGTGGATGGGGCTGTGGAGGGGAGAGGTGGGGGAAGGGGAAGGGTATGTGGATGAGGTTGTGGAGGGGAAGGGTATGTGGGTGGGGTTGTGGAGGGGAGGGGTGAAGGAAGGCGAAGGGTATGTGGGTGGGGTTGTGTAGGGGAGGGCTGAGGAAAGGGGGAGGGTATGTGGGTGGGGTTGTGGAGGGGAGAGGTGGGGAAGGGGAAGGGTATGTGGATGAGGTTGTGGAGGGGAAGGGTATGTGGGTGGGGTTGTGGAGGGGAGAGGTGGGGGAAGGGGAAGGGTATGTGGGTGGGATTGTGGAGGGGAAGGGTATGTGGGTGCGGTTGTGGAGGGGAGAGGTGGGGGAAGGGGAAGGGTATGTGGTGGGGTTTTGGAGGGGAGGGTGAAGAGCCTGGGGGTGAGCCTGTATGGAGAAACTCCACTGACCACCCCCACCCTCGTTCCAGAGCAGCTGTGCCTGGTAAGGCCAGTAACTCGGATCTCGGTAAAACGATCGCACAGAGTAACACAATATAACAGGATCCTGTTCTCCGCGTAGTCCCAGGTGCGGGAGTTATGGCCTCGGACGGGGAGCAAACCCCAGCCTGGCGAAACAACGATTTAACCCAAAGCCGTCACACCTGCCGTCGTAAAATTCAAAGGGAGTCTCGGCATCTCTTCTGAAAGAGGGCAACAGAGAGAAACCGCGTCGTAAACGATGGATGAGGTGAAGCTGTCACGGACCTGTGGCAGGTCCCGTCCAAGCACCTTCTGTAAACTTTATTTCTCACTGACCAACGCAACCGGACCTCCAGAAGGAAACAAGATCCGCTCAGCATTTAACCCTTCGCATCCCAGTCTCCGGTAACCTCTCGGGTTCCACATTCCCGCCCAGCTTAGAACATAGGCCTACAGTGCAGCGCAGGAACAGGCTGTTCGGCCCATCGTACCGGTGCTGAACCCAATGTCAAATTAAAATAAATGGTCCCTACCCCTCTCTTGGCTGCGTGTGCAGAGGCAAGGCTGAGGGAGCTAGAACGTTTCTCTTTGTTGAGAAGGATGAGAAAGGACATAGATGAGGCACAGGTAGAGTGAACTTGCTAATACCGGGGCGGGGTACTGGGGTTAAGTTTAAAGTGCTTGGATGAAAGCATGGGGAAGAGATCAGAGGCAGGTTTTCACACAGAGTGGCGGGGGCATGGAACTTGCTGCCGGGGTGGTGATAGAGGCAGATACATGAAGGTCTTTGTAGAGTCTCTTAGGCGCATGGATGATAGAAAAATGGAGGGCTATGTGAATGGGGAGAGTTAGTTTGATTTTAGGTTAAAGGGTTGGCATAACATTGTGGGCCGAAGGGCCTGTACTGTGCTGTACCCGCGTATGTGATTGGGTTGAGTTGTTCGCCGACGTTGCAATCCATTTGCGAACGTTTTGCTTGAGCTGTGTCCCGGACACGCTTGGCCTTTTTAGATCAATCATCTGCCTGGCCGTCATTCCGGAAACTTAATTGTGACTCAGCGAGGGAGTCTCATCGCTGATTGGTTGCTTCGCAGACTCTGTGTGTTGCCTGGAATTTTGCCCGCATTGTCTTATAAATGGGATCGAAGGCTCCATGTCTGTTTATAGAATTGCTTACAGAAAACCGTGCTTCCAGGAATTTCTTGCATACCGCGTGTTTTCACTGACGCCCAGTGGAATTTGTGCCCCTCTCGATCTCCATGGGTAGAGACGAGGGAGAGTTGGTCACGCCGCTTCATAGCCAGTTGATGTTCAAAGATCCTTGTGGACAGTTTCCTCCAAGTTTGGCCAATGTAATATGCGCTGCAGTCCCCACCTAGGATTTGACAGACCACCGAGCAGCATGGCTTGGTCTTTTGGTCTGCAGAGTACTCTCCTGGACATTGCTGTTGGTTTGTGCGCGACCAAAGCTCTCTGTTCTCGGAGCAGTCGGGGCTGTCATTTCCGAGATATGTGGCCAAACATTCTGAGGACAGGCCACGAGTGATGATGTCTCCCGGAGTGGTGAGGAAACATTTGCAAGCGGATGGCCAAGACCGGAGAACAACTCAACCCGCCCATCAGCCGCCCGATCTACACGTTTTCCGACATATGTATGTGCGCACAGGTGCAATGAAAAACTTCCTTCACAGGTTTATAGTGTCACAAAAATACCTTAAACATAAATACAGTTTTACAAGAATGCAATTAGAACAAGGTCCGTTTTTAGCGCAAGACCACAGCGTTGCTGAACGGGAGTAGTGATTAGGGTTGTGGCCATTGGTTCCAGAGGGGCACACAATACTCCGAGTGTTTTACATACATGGCTTCCCAACTCTTACCCTGAGTGGCGGGACTGGTACAGGCAAGCACGTTCCTTCTCTGCGGGCCCACTCTCATGGAGGTGTGGACTTGGGCACCCAGGGCAGGTTTATTACCTCTGCTTTATATGACGTGGAGATCGTTGCTTTGCAGCAGTAGTCCAGTGCAAAGGCATAAAAAAATGACAAGATAAATAAATAATACCAAAGAAAGAGGATAGTGAAGGAGTACTGATAGGGTTCGGAAATCGGATGGCATAGGGGAACAAAGCTGGTCCTGAATCATTGGGTTTCTGTCTTCTTCCTCGGTGATGGTAGTCATAAGAGGCCATGTTCTGGACTGTGAGAGTCCACCCTGGTGGACGCTGCCTTCTTGAGGCATCATCTGTTGAAGAGGTTCTGGATGGGGTCGGGAGGGGGGGTGTGGGGAGATGCTGGTGCCCACGATGGACTGACTGGGTCTGTAGCCTCTTGCACTGGTGCCTCCATACCAGACGGTGATGCAATCAATCAGATTACTCTCAACCATCATCTATGCAAATTTATAAGAGACAAGATTATAAAAAGCACTACAGAGTGGACAGCCAATGCCCTTTTTTTTTACCAGGGTAGCAAAGGATATCAGCTTAAGGTGAGTGGAGGAGAGTTTGGGGACAATAAGAGGTAAGATTTTTACACTGGGAGTGGTGGGTGTGCCTGGGTTTCACCTGAATGGCCATCTTCTGTTCTGCAAACTTTTCCTCGTACTGAATAAATTATTTTGAATTGATAGGTCCAGTTAAAGCAACTAAAATGTGCATCATTCGGCCTGGGTGTCAGTAAGTCACAAGTCAAACTGACGACTTTACATCAGGTTAACTTCTCTGTGAAGTGCAATATTAACTTGGTGTGTGGTGTTGGCGGTGTGTCCACGTGGAAACCATGGTGAGGCCAGGCTGCAGCCCTCTCTGCAGTAAGTTAACAGTTGAGGTGTGGATACCTCAGGTATTTGTGGAGAAGTTCCTAATACACTAGAATCCCTACAGCACAGACACAGGCCCTTTGGCCCCTTTAGTCCATGCTAAACTTATTCTGCCTATCCAATTAACTGGTCCATAGCCCTCCGTACCATTTCTATCCATGTGCTTTTCCAAACTTCTCATAAATGTTACAAATCGAACCTGCAACCAGCACTTCAGCTGCCAGCTCATCCCACACTCACACCACAGTCTGAGTGAAGTTACCTCTCGGGTTGCCATTAACTATTTCACCTTTCACCCTTAACCTATGACCTCTACCTCCAGTCTCACCCAAACTCAGTGGAAAAAAGCCTGCTTGTATTTACCCTATCTATAATCCCTCATAAATTTGTATACCCCTATCAAATCTGCCCTCTTTCTCCTACACTTCAGGGTATAAAGTCCTAACCTATCTAACCTTTCCCCATAACTCAGGTCCTCAATGCCAGCAAAATCCTCTGTCCAATTGCTCTGTACTTGTTCAATCTTTCTGTTATCTTTCCAGGAGGTAGGCGAACAGAACTGCACACAATACTCCAATGCCTCCCCAATGTCTTATACAGCTTCAGCGTAACATCCTATCTTGGGATGGCACCGTGGCATAGTGGATAGCACAATGTTTTACAGTACCAGCGACCAGGGTTCAATTCCCGCCGCTGCCTGTAAGGAGCTTTGCGTTCTCCCCGTGGCCACGTGGGTTTCCTCTGAACTTCCCCCCACGGTCCAAAGATGTACTGTTTAATAGGTTAAATTGCCCCATGATTAGGCTAGGGTTAAATCGGGTTGCTGGGTGGCCTGGCTCAAAGGGTCAGAAGGCATTATATCTCAATAAATCTTAATAAAGGTAAAATAAGTAATTCCTGTATTCAGTACTTTAATTTATAAACCCCAGTGTGCAAACATTCACTTTATGACCCTATTAACTAGTGTTGTCACTTTCAATGAATTATGGACCTGTATTCCTGGATCCTTCTGCTCTATCACACCCCTGTGTTCAATTCTAGTCACCTCGTTATAGGAAGGATGTGGAGGCTATGGAGAGGGTGCAGAGGAGATTTACCAGGTCGTTGCCTGGATTGGAGAACAAGTCATATGAAGCAAGGTTAGCAGAGCTGGGACTTTTCTCTTTGGAGTGTAGAAGAATGAGAGGGGACTTGATAGAGGTCTACAAGATTATGAGAGGCATAGATAGGGTGGATAGTCAGTACCTGTTTCCCAGGGCACCAATAGCAAACACCAGAGGGCATATGTACAAAATTAAGGGAGGGAAGTTTAGGGGAGAGATCAGGGGTAAGTTTTTTTACACAGAGGGTTGTGAGTGCCTGGAATGACTTGCCAGGGATGGTGGTGGAGGCTAAAACATTAGGGGTATTTAAGAGCCTCTTGGACAGGCACATGGATGAAAGAAAAATGGAGGGTTATGGGGTAGTGTGGGGTTAGTACTTTCTTTTAAGGATTATATGGGTCGGCACAACATGGAGGGCTGAAGGGCCTGTACTGTGCCGTAGTGTTCTATGGTCCTCAGTGCCCTACCGCTCGCCGTGTGTGACCTACACTGCTTGGTTCTCCAAAAGTGCAACACCTCACTAACGTTAAACTCCATCTGCCATTTTGTAGCCCATTTTTCCAGCAGGTCCAGATCCTACTGCAAGTTTTGATAGTCTTCCTTGCTGTCCATTACATCCCCAGTCTTGGTGTCATCCGTAAATCTGCTGATCCAGTTTACCACATTATCATCCAGATTGTTGATATCGATGACAAGCAGCACAGGATCCAGCAGCACTCCCTGCGGCACACCACCAGTTACAGGCCTCCAGTCAGAGAGGCAGCCATCCACGACCACTCTCTGGCTTCTCCCACAAAGCCAATGTCTAATCCAATTTACTACCTCATCTTGAATGCTAAGCGATTGAATCTTCTTGAGCAATCTCCCATGTGGGACCTTGTCAAAGGCCTTGCTAAAGTCCCTGTAGCTCACACTCACTGCTTTTCAAAGGGATGAGTGGGCACGGACTTCTCGACTGAATACTCCCCACCTACTACCACCCACCGCCTTCCCATTCTGAATCCGCAGAACCAAGTTTCTCTGGATCCCATGCCTCCAGACTTTATAAATGAACTTCCATGAGGAAGCTTGTCAAACCCCTTACTAAAATCCATATACACTGCTTTACCGTCATCAATTTGTTTTGTCACTTCCTCAAAGAATTTACCCTGGCTGTTGAGGCGTGACCTGCCCCTCACAAAGTCATGCCGTCTCTCCTTGTCTAAATGGTCGTACATCTTGCCCCTAAGGATCTTCTCCAGTAATTTCCCCCACCACTGACGGAAGACTCATCAGTCTAAAATTCCCTGGAATATTCCTAATACCACTCTTGAGCAAAGCAAAAACATTTCCACCATCCTATTCCATTCTAGTGTTCTTATGTTTGTGATTGTCCCCTGGGCTGGAGTCAGAGTCAAACAGCGAGGAAACAGGCCCTTCAGCCCAACCCATCCATACTCACCAAGATTCCCATCTAAGCTAGCCTCATTTTCCCCATATCACTCTAAACCTTGTCCATGTTCTTGCGGAGAACTACTCTCACGGGATCTACAGAACCCGTGGGGACACTTACAGAATTTATTACCCTTTCTTGAACTCACTGCAGCAAGAAAGACTGAAGGTTGACCTGAAGGAGGTAGGTAAATAAATACATGCAAGGCTACACAGAGAGTGTAGATTGACATTAGGGATATGAAACATAAGTGTGTGTAGAATCACACCATCTGCTGGAGAGAGCCAGTGGTTCTGTGAGAAGAAACGTACTGTCAGCATTTCAAGTTGAGGGGGTAAAATCTTAAGGTGATTAAAGCAATGTATAATAGGGATGTCAGAGGTAGGGTTTGTTACACAGAGAATTTTGGGTGCATAGAACATACTGCTTGGGGTGACGGTAGAAACAGATGCATCAGGAATTTTTAAAAGACTTAGATAGGGACATGGATAATAGAAAAATGGAGAGCTATGTGGGAAGGAAGGGTTAGGCAGGCCTTAGAGTGGGTTAAAGGGCCAGCACAACACCATGGGCTGAATGGCCAGTATTGCGTGGTACCATTCTCCAGCAGATCGTGTGTTGCCTCAGATACCAGCATCTGCAGTCTCCGGTATCTCAGGAGAAGGTTTAAGGTGAGAGGAAGGAGTTTGAAAGGGGATCTGAGGGGGTAGGTTTCTTTACCAGACACAGTGGTTGATATCTGGAACACTCTGCCAGAGAAGGCAGTGGAATCAGAGACAGTCAATATGTTCAGAGACATTTAGCCAAGTAGCTAAACAGGAAAGAAGTGGAAAGATACAGTCCTATTATGGGTAAATGCAATTGATTCAGATGGACTGAAAGGTCAGCAGGGGTATGATGGGCTGAATGGCATGCTTCCATGCTGTATAACACTTGATCACAATAGTGCACCATTCCTTCCAATGTTAGCAGCCATATCTCAAAGCACTCCCTTTTCCAGCGCTCCCAGTAAGTGAGTTTGCCCTGGGTGGTGGATGAGACCAGTGCAACCCAGAAGTGGAAAAATGAACTGAAACAGCAATCGCTGGAAACACTCACCAGGTCAGGCAGCATCTGAGGGGAAGAAGTGGGCAGGGTTTCAGTTTGAGAACCCTTTGACCTATCTATCCCTCCTCCACTCTCTCTGTAACGCCTCTTTTACGGTTTTGGTGAAGGGCCTCCAACAGAAAACATTGACTGTGTTTCTCTGCACAGACGCTGCCTTACCTGTGGAGTATTCCCAGCATTTTCTCAGTTTATTTCAGCTTTCCAACATCTGCAGTTTCTATTACTATTTCTCACGATAACATGACCATCTGGACCATTGATAGTTCCATCTTGCCTTTTAACCTATTTGTCCCACCCTATTGACCACTGTGTCCCAGTGAGCCAGTACACATGGTCAGTTCCATTCACGAGGTACAGACTCTCAGACACTGACTCAGTGAGGCCAGTTTATGCCATGTGTTTGTGACTCCAGCCTTCCTGTCAGCAGACACCTGTGGTGCTTTTCTGATCGATCAATTTACAGAGCGACCAGCCAGTAAGGTGCAGAAAGACCCCACAGCCCCAAGCGCAGGGCCAGGTTTAACTCAATCCAAAGCTTTTCTGCCAGAAGACGTTACACCACCAGGCCAGACGTGATCCAATCGAGTCGGGTCAGATCCAGTAGTGCTGACCAGATGCACTCCAACCAATCTGAGACCAACCCAGCCCATCTGAACCAAAGCTAAAGAAACCCAAACCGGCCCAGCCCAACTCAACACAATCCAGACGAGCCTAGGCCAACAGAATCCAGACGAGCCCAGGCCAACACAATCCAGACGAGCCCAGGCCAACAGAATCCAGACGAGCCCAGGCCAACACAATCCAGACGAGCCCAGGCCAACACAATCCAGACGAGCCCAGGCCAACAGAATCCAGACGAGCCCAGGCCAACAGAATCCAGACGAGCCCAGGCCAGCAGAATCCAGACGAGCCCAGGCCAATAGAATCCAGACGAGCCCAGGCCAAAACAATCTAGACGAGCCCAGGCCAACAGAATCCAGACGAGCCCAGGCCAGCAGAATCCAGACGAGCCCAGGCCAACACAATCCAGACGAGCCCAGGCCAACACAATCCAGACGAGCCCAGGCCAACACAATCCAGACGAGCCCAGGCCAACACAATCCAGACGAGCCCAGGCCAAAACAATCTAGATGAGCCCAGGCCAACAGAATCCAGATGAGCCCAGGCCAACACCATCTAGATGAGCCCAGGCCAACAGAATCCAGACTAGCCCAGGCCAACACAATCCAGACGAGCCCAGGCCAACAGAATCCAGACTAGTCCAGGTCAACACAATCCAGACGAGCCCAGGTCAACACAATCCAGACGAGCCCAGGCCAACACAATCCAGACGAGCCCAGGCCAACACAATCCAGACGAGCCCAGGCCAACACAATCCAGACGAGCCCAGGCCAACACAATCCAGACGAGCCCAGGCCAATACAATCCAGAGTAGCCCAGGCCAACACAAACCAGACGAGCCCAGGCCAACACAATCCAGACGAGCCCAGGCCAACACAATCCAGACGAGCCCAGGCCAACACAGTCCAGACGAGCCCAGGTCAACAGAATCCAGACGAGCCCAGGTCAACGCAATCCAGACTAGCCCAGGACAACGCAATCCAGAGTAGCCCAGGCCAATACAATCCAGACAAGCCCAGGCCAACACAATCCAGACGAGCCCAGGCCAACACAATCCAGACGAGCCCAGGCCAACAGAATCCAGACGAGCCCAGGCCAACACAATCCAGAGTAGCCCAGGCCAACACAATCCAGACGAGCCCAGGCCAACACAATCCAGACGAGCCCAGGCCAACGCAATCCAGACGAGCCCAGGCCAAAACAATCCAGAAGAGCCCAGGTCAACAGAATCCAGACGAGCCCAGGCCAACACCATCTAGACGAGCCCAGCCCAATACAATCCAGAGTAGCCCAGGACAACACTATCCAGACGAGCCCAGGCCAAAAGAATCCAGACGAGCCCAGGCCAACACAATCCAGACGAGCCCAGGCCAACAGAATCCAGACGAGCCCAGGCCAACACAATCCAGACGAGCCCAGGCCAACCTAACTTAGCCCAAACCCAAACCAATCCATGCCAACACAACCCAACAGAAGCCAACCTGAATGAACCCACCCAAAATCACCCTCAATTCAACCAACCCCAATGCAATTTGACACGTTGGCCTGTACCCGGATCAGCTGAGCCCCACTGTTTGAGATTCTAGCAGCAGCCAAATGCAAACACACACGCACACAATCACACTCCTGTGCATTTCACATGTGTACCACAGATACACACACAGACAGAGAGACAGGCACACACTAAGCACGCATTCTCATCCGCACGCATTTAGAATTCTGGATTAACCTTGGAAGGTTTCTCTGATAACAACAGTGCATGTAAATAAGCTGGGTGATAAGTGTGAGCTAGTTAATGCTGGCTAAATAAGATCTATAATGAGCATCACTGCAGGATGATGTGAGCTGTTCAAACCACCACATCACTGTGACATATTTCTGCAATCTACCCGCTTCAACACTGCATCTAATTTACGTCTTGTAGGGAGCTGGAATGAAATGTTAATAAAGAATATTTGCTTGTCCTCACCTTAACAGCAGCCTGGGGCTGTGAGGCATCTGTTTCAGAGCAGAACGGTTAAAAATGCACAGCTCATTGGGGGTGACATCACCAACTCACTGCTGACAGCTCATTCCTCCTATCGACCCTAGATCTGTCAATAGCACCATTTCCCAGATACATTCAACATGCAAAAATTATATGCAATTTACTCCGAAGGACTTTAATCAAAGCAAGAGAAATCAGCCCGCCGTGTTTACTGAAATGCTTTTCCTGTAGCACATCAAACTGCTTTACAGCAGAAAGATCTGGAAACTTTCCAACTCCCACTGTTACACACTCTGCCTTTGAGCCTGCCTGTATCAGGCTGAACGAGGGACCGAACCCTTCCCACTCACTCCCAGTGCACACCGTCTCATTACATTAAACCCTCCCCGCTCATTCACATTCCGTATAATCATGCACCAAGCCCTTCCCATTCATTCCTACTGCACAGGATCAGAAAGCAGAGACCTGGTGTCTGTGAGGAGGCCTGGCAGTGATCTAGGGTCGGAGGCCTGCCTGTGTGTGAAATCGGGAGGGAGGAAACGGTGGGGGGGGGGGGGGGGGCTGGTTTGCTGTTGTTGCTTTGCTTTGATTTTGTTGTTGTTGTTGTTGCTCTGTTGAACATAGAAGGCATGCTATGTGGGCGCCGGAATGTGTAGCAGCACTTGCGGGCTGCCCCCAGCGTGTCTTGCAGTTGTGTTGGTTGTTAATGCAGGTTATGCATCTCACTGCGATCTCGCGGGTCTCTGGAGCCATGACACTGCAGCTCTATCCAATGCACCACCGCGACGGGGCAGCATGGTAGCACAGCGCCAGCGGCCCAAGTTTATTTCCCGCTGCAGCCTGTGAGGAGTCTGGACATTCCTGTGGGTTTCCTCCGGGTGTCCTGGTTTCCTCCCACATCCCAAAGGCGTTGGATTAGTAGGTTAATTGGTCACAAGGGTGCCGTCTTGCTGGGCCAGGAGAGCCTATTACCGTCGCTTAATAGAAAAAAATAAAATGATGTGTAGTTTCCTTGAGGATTTACTAACCTTTTGGCAGGATCTGATGAAAATTATTACACTGTCTAGCTGTCCATCATCAGTGGGGAGATCTCCATGGCAACCTGACCAAACTCCTCAGCCGTCCCTGCTGCTCGGTTCCACAGAACCCTTGATTTGGTAGAATGAGGATGTTCTCGAAAATAGGGGGTAGTTTTAGTCAAAGCCACCTCTGACCAGCATTGCAAACAACGTTTAGCCACCAGAAGGTTGTCTTGAGGAGGTTTTAAGAAGTTCTAGAGAAGAGATGGTCATAAACAGACTGGAAAATGGTTAAATGGTTGCAGTAAATTGTCCTTCAGAGTGTACCTAGCTTTTATACTCAATGTCTTGTCCAATGAAGACAAGCACCCCATATATCTTTCTCACCATCTTGTTGATCAGACTAATTCTATATCTATTTTTCTGGCTCACCCCGAATCCCATGTGGTCTCACTTTCTGGACCAGCTCACCATTCGGGACCCTGTTAAAGGCTATGCACAAGTTCAGCTTTTAATGACCTGCCCTCAACAATCCTCTTGGTCACCTCTTCAAAAAACTCAAGTACACAAAACTTATTTCCCACCCGCAAAGCCGTGCTGACTACACTGATCAGTCCTCACCTTTCTAAATGCAGAATCCCATCCAGTACATTTCCCGCGACGTTAGGCTCACTGACTGGTAGTTACCTGGCATGTCCTTTCAGCCCCTCTTAACTAAAGGCACAACACTAGCCAGTCTTTAGGTCGTAGTTGGGTGATCACTCGAGTATGATGTTCTGCTAACGGGTTGTTTATTGGCGGATCCTCAGGTGCAGAGCCGGGATCCACATATCCGGGATGTTAGGGATGATTTCATTCATGGAGGACACCTGTGCATATCTTTGTTTTAACATGGGGAGGCTGACACATGAGCAGCCACCACACAGGCCTTGATAGAGTGCGGTCAGGACCAGTGGCACGACGACTGGGGACATTTCACTGCTGCAGTCTTCCTCTGGCCTTACTGCCGTTGTGTCGTCATCATCTTCCACCAGCTCCAATGTTTGTTGGATCAGTCTTTGTCTGGAACTATCCCCTTGACCTTACTACTGTGGGTGGCCCTGCCGGGAGCTCAGCACAAGATGGCTAAAATCCAGACAGTATCGCTCAGAAGATCTCAGGAGCTCACAAGCCTCTCCACCACAACAATGAGACAAGCCCCAGAGAAAAGGCTTCTGTGGAGATTCTGCAGATGCCGGATACCTAGAGCAAGGCACACAAGATGCTGGAGGAACTCCGCAGATCAGGTCAAGACCCTTCATCAGGACTGAATTCCCTAGCTTCCATAACCTTCTGTATGGTGAATGCAGTCAAAAAGAACTAATTTGAGACCTTCCCATCTCCTGTGGCTCCAAACAGAGATGACCACATTGATCCTGTTCTCTCTCTAGTTACCCTTTTGCTCTTCATATAACCTATTAAATCTTCTAGGCTTCTCCTTTACCTATCTGCCAGGGATATTTCTGTCCCCTTTTAGCCCCTTGCATCTTCTTTTTAACTGTATTCCTAAATACCTTGTAGGAGGGTCAGTCGAGAGATTTGCTTGATTCAGCTGCCTGTAACTGACATACACCTCCTCCTTTTCCTGACCAGCCACCCAGTATTCCTCATTAAAGAGGATTCCCCGATCCCCATTGGCATTTCCTTACTCAGATAGGGTTGTGCTCGTCCTGGACTCTCCCCATCTCATTTGCCCAGCCAGCCTTCTACCCCCTAACAGCATCTCCCAATAAAACTTTGCAAGTTTTGCAAGTCTAATGTCATCAAAATTACCCCTGTCCCGATTTAGTGAGTTAACCTGTGAACTTGTACAACATGCAAAAAATGCTAGAGGAACTCAGCAAGTCAGGCAGCATCTATAGACAGGAATAAATAGTTTTTGTTTTGGCCCTAAGTTCTTCATTAGGCCTTATCTTACTTTTTCCCTTAATTATTTTAAAATGAATAGAATTAAAGTCACTGGCCCCAAACTGTTTGCTCACGGACACTTCAGCCATTTGCCCGGCCTCGTTTCTTGGTGGGAGGTTGGGTGTACTCTCCTAGTAGGCCAGCTACAGACTTCCTCAGGGACCCTTCATCAAGTTTCAGCCTAAAACGTCAATTGTTTATTCCTCTCTGGATGCTGCCTGACTTGCTGAGTTCTTCCAGCATTTTGCATGTGTGGCTCATGATTTCCAGCATCTGCAGAAACTCTTGTGTTTATAGAGTCAGGTGGGAGAGAAAGGGACAGAGACATCTGCTGTGGCATTGTCTGTTTGACCAATCTTTAGCTGACAAAAGTGACCTCTGACCTACTTGGCTTGGATGTGATCTTGAACACTTACCCCAACAGGCTGGGTGTGGGGAGAACTTAGAACTCGAAGCTGCCCATCTAGGGCTGAAATGAGGCAAAAGCTTTCTGAGGGTGCTGAGTCTTTAAAACTCCCTTCCTCAAAGGGTGCCGCAGTATCATAATGATCAGGGTGACGCTCTGACCGCTCGGGGCATCAAAGTTTGGAGTCCATCCACTCGGCCTCTGACGGGAATTTATGGGTTGAGTGGGTTTTCCAGAAGGGCTTCTTCCATGCTGTACCTCTAAATAAATAAATAAAGTCCAACGGAAGCAGAGATTCCAAAATTCCTTGAGGAGGAGGTAGGCAGGTTCTTGATAAACACAGAGTGAACAGTTACCGGGCAGAAATGAAAACACAGGGATGAGATCACAGTCAGATCTAGGTAGCAGGTTGAGGGGCAGATTGGCCTACCCTGCTCCTACTCTGAAATTCCGTGTGTCAGTCTGACCCCTCGCTATTTTTTTTAAGCAATGCTCTTTTTTTTGATCATTGTAACAAATCTGGTTATTACGTTAATTTGCACTTCACTTTAACAAACTCATTTTCAGTAAATAGAATTTTCTTCAAGCACCAGGTCTAAAATGAATTATGTATCAAATATGCAGGTTTAGTCTCTCAGGAATTGGCCCAGCTAATCCTTGT
This sequence comes from Hypanus sabinus, assembly GCF_030144855.1. Classification (NCBI taxonomy): domain Eukaryota; kingdom Metazoa; phylum Chordata; class Chondrichthyes; order Myliobatiformes; family Dasyatidae; genus Hypanus; species Hypanus sabinus. The sequence continues at coordinate 19,940,514 of NC_082727.1, read as the reverse complement.
AATTTTGAGTTGAAGCCCTTTACAAAGAGATAACTGGTGACCTGGTTATTCTAGTCTGATTTGTTCAGCCAGGTAAGTATATATTTTGCTCAATTGACTTGGATGTTCAGCAGGACCCTGCCCTGGGTGATGGCAACACCACAAAACAAGCTCCTCATCATCGCAGACAGCGATCTGCTGGAGATGGGGGCGATCGATCCCTTGGCAGTACGGTGAGTGTAACGCTATTATAGTGCCAGAAACCCAGATTCAATTCCGCGGCTCGCTGTCCGTAAGGGGGTTTGTACTTTCTCTCCGGGACCGCATCTGTGTCCCCCAGATGCTCCGGTTTCCACCCAGATTCCAAAGACATTGTCGGTTAGTAAGTCGTGGGCATGCTAAGTTGGCACCAAGCTTTTGTAAACCGGAACACTCAGCGGAAACTCACGTGGTCATGAGGAGAATGTACAGACAGCAGCAGGAATTTATCCCTGGTCACTTTTACTGTAATGGTTTTGTGCTAACTGCTACACTACCGCACCACCCTTCATTATCTAACCCTTACATATTTTATATTTTTCTACCAGATCCATTCTTATTCCACTGAATTCCAGCAAGTACAGTCCCAGGTAACCTAGTTTCTCCTCAAAAGCCAATCCCTTCATCTCTGGAATCAATCTGATGAACTTCTCTGTACCCCCTCCAAAGTCAGTTACTTTCCTCAAGTAAGGAGACCAGAACTGCACAGAGTACTCCAGATGTGGCCACTCCAGTACCCTGTACAGTTGCAGCATATCCTCCCTGCTCTTAAATTCAATCAGGACCGACAACCCATTTGCCTTCTTGATAAACTGTCGCAATTCATGCCCAAACTCTCCCAATCCCTCAGCACAACAATCTTCCGCCATTTAGTAAGCTGATTTTCTACTTCCTCTTCCACAGTAGATGACCTAACATTAACCAAAATTGTCAGACCCTTGCCCTATCACTTAACCTATCTCTATCACTCTGCATCCTCTGCACACTTTGCTTTTCCACTCAATTTAATGCCACCAGCAAACTTAGACACTACACTCGATTCCCTCTTCCAAATCAGAAACAGTGTGGGCCCAGCAGTGACTTTTGTGGTCTTGACTGGTCTGTGTTATTATCAAGATGCCCCAGGTGGCTCTGTCATCCAGTAGCTGAAGCCTAGTTGGCCTTAGACCCCAGAATGGCAGAGGGTGAGTTTGGCCAGTGCTCCTTACACCCTAACGGGGCACAGGTGAATGTGGGTAGACTGGTTGCACAGGTAGTGAGTGAAGGAGGTGGGCTGGTCCATGAACAATTCATCTTTGGACTCCTGTGGACCAGGACAACCTTGCTGAGCCCTGTCCATAACACCAACAAGATCCAAGCTGTAAACTCTGGCACAATTGGGTTATCGTCTGCCTTTTCCCAGTAATATGGCTCCCTACAGCGAGTCCAGGATTCCTGAAGCCGCACAGAGTGATGTGGAGTGGGCAAACTGTATGTTCGAGTTCCTGATCCCAGTTGGTACTGGAAGTTCAGATCCAGCTCGGGTACACCTAGCAGAAAGGATTCCATCTGCTGCTGGTTACGGAAGCTGAGACTGCCTGGGGAACAGGGCGTACTGATCAGAGAGCGGCACCAGAAGTGGGAAGCACAGGGACTAGATGATCAACCATCAGCCGAAGGCAGCACACGTTCCTCCTTCTTCAACCGTCGGCCGCAGACAGTCAGTGTCACCCTCACTTCCCGGGGGAGTAGGTGTGACCACCCCCTTGGACAATACCAATCCCCCGTGCTCCTGCAGGACATTGATTGCCTGGAATTGTCTGTCTGCCACCTCCTTCCTTCCGGCGAGAGTGCTCCTCTCCAGGTCTCCTGTCCAACCGGAGTGAGCACCGGTCCCAGGCAGGAACACCGGCAACACGGTGCTCCCTCACCCAGGAGATATGATGCTTTCAGTGACTTGATGCTGATCCAAGAGCCAGTGTAACGTCAATGAACAGACAGCAGGGAAACAGGCCCTTTGGCCCATCTGTAGGCCCCTTGCCACACCATTTTACCCAGCATTGTGAACTGTTCCTAAGGACATCTGACACTGACAAAATATGGGCATTTCTGCTAAACAACCCATCCCCAAGCACTGGTTCACCAGGAAGACTCGCAGGACCATTCTGTTTTAATTTGCAAAAGCTTATTCACAGCAAAACCCTACAGAATAATCAGGGCTTCGTAAACTATTTTCTGTTTCAAATTAAAATACAATTGTTTCTATCTACAATTCATTTGAGAGTGGGCCATTTGACTTCTGTTGTGTGATGATAGACTTTGCGATAGAGACCAGAGGCATAGACTGAGCTGGACAGTTGCAAAGCTGGCACATCTCATTAGGTCCTTGGGAGTGCCAACCAAATCACAGGTGATGCTGGGGTTCATGAAGAGAGACAGACAGTGATGGGGTAGGGGGTTAAATGGAACTCAAACTACCATGTCTTCTTCTCATCTTCACATTTAGGGAGGACATTGAGACTCCACAGATGGTGTAGCATGGTCTCACAGGGCTGTACTGGAGAAGAAGGGGTTGGTCCCCTCCTTGGAGTGAGGAAGATTGGGAAGAGGTTTGGTAGAGATGGACAAGATCAGGACCTGCTTAGGGAGGGGAGGGAGAGGGAAGCAGTTCCCACTGGCAGATGGGTAATGGACCAGGGGACATGGATATAAAGTCCGGATAAATTACCACAGGGGACGTGAGCTATGTGACAACACTCATGGCTGAAACTCAAACCAGGCAATAACGCTGCAGTCCTTCCTCGTTGAGTTTCTAAAAGGATCAGGAACTTGGTGATTGCCATTACAGAGCTGAGCATTTAAATTCCGGATTTCTTTGGTGAGCTGGATTTAATTTCTGCATGTACCAAGGTGGGATCTGAAGTTGCGACTCTCGTCAATGGATCCACTGTGCTGCTGTGATCCAGAAAGCAGCGGATGCAGAGCAGGACACTTTCTTCATGGTTCATACATACTCCCTGCTGGGTCAGATACAATGGCCGGGAACTGAAACTAGACCAGTCCATCACAGACAAAGCCCTCCCCACCATTTACATGGAGCTCTGCCACAGGAAAGGAGCATACAGTATATCATCAAGGACCCCCATCATCCAGGCTATGCCCCCTTCTCACTACTACCCCTGTGCAGGAGTTACAGGAGACTTAGACCCCACACCTCTAGGCTCAGTTATTAGCCTACAACTATCAGACTCCTGAACCAGTGTGGATAACTTCACTCACCTCAACACTGAAATGATCTCACAACCTGCACACTCACTTTCCAGGACTCTACGTGGGTTGTCAGTCCTTGTTTGTGTACCGTTTTCACAAATTCAATCATATATTCTTTATAACTTTCCTGTAGGTGCCTGCAAGAAAATTAATCTCAAGGGAGTATGTACTCTGATAATAAATGTACTTTGACTTTGAGATACTCAGCTGAGGCTACTCACTGCAAACACAACCCCGGCAGTAGTTGTTGCATGGTTCCTATCTGTGCCCTTTCCCCCTCATCCCTACACCCACTGTAACAGTGGCAAGTGGGGACCCATCTCCGGGAGCAGGCTGCTCAGGAAGCCCCCTCTTAAGTGCTAAGCACTGGATAATTATTGCTAAGTGAGAGATAATTGTTATTCCCATGGAGCCTCTCTCTGTTCTGATTGTATAAATTACCACAGACCCCTGCGGTTGGACCAACAACCAGCTATCCCATAATCTACACGTGTTCACAGTTTAAAACAAAGACAAACCATTTCGCAAAGACAACAGAGGGTGTTCAGCCTTAAACGTCAACTGTCCATTTCCCACCCCATGGATGCTGCCTGATCACCTGAGTTCCTCCAGTTCTTGTGTGTTGCAACAAATCAGCAATCCTCTTTTCAAGTTAGAACTTGAAATCACAATATTTTGTGCATGAGTCACAAAGGTGGGTTTGCGGGTGCAGCAGGCTATCAAGAAGGCAAATGGAACGTTGGCCTTTATTGCTAGAGGGACTGAATTTAAGAGCAGGGAGGTCATGCTGCAACTATACAGGGTATTGGTGAGGCTGCACCTGGAGTACTGTGTGCAGTTCTGGTCTCCTTCCCTGAAGAAGGATATACTGGCTATGGAGGCAGTGCAGAGGAGGTTCACCAGGCTTATTCCAGAGATGGGGGGAGATTGAGTCGCCTGGGACTGTACTCGCTGGAATTCAAAAGAATGAGAGACCTTATAGAAACATATAAAATTATGATAAGTAAGATAGAGGCAAAAAGGTTGTTTCCACTGGTAGGTGAGACTAGAACTAGGGGACATAGCCTCAAGATCCGGGGGAGTAGATTTGGGACAGAGATGAGGAGGAACTGCTTTTCCCAGAGAGTGGTGAATCTGTGGAATTCTCTGCCCAATGAAGCAGTGGAAGCGACCTCAGTAAATATATTTAAGACAAGGTTGGATAGAATTTTCCATAGTAAGGGAATTAAGGGTTACGGGGAAAAGGCAGGTAGGTGGAGATGAGTCCATGGCCAGATCAGCCATGATCTTACTGAATGGCGGGGCAGGTTCGAAGGGCCAGATGGGCGACTCCTGCTCCTATTTCTCATGTTCTTAGTACACTGTAGCACTTGAATCAGCAGGGAAGAGACGGCTACGGACCAGGTACAGGGCAATGAGATTAGTATTGGTGATTACTAAACCCATTAACTTGGTTGTTGAGGGTCAAGAGGGTTGGAAGCTTCAAGTCACTAGGTGCCTATCCTGGTCCAACCATCCTGACACCTGAACCATGAAATCTCACCAACCCTCTACATCCCTGAAAGAAATTTACCACGTTCCCTTCGACCCCCAGCAACTGCATCCTATCTGGATGCCGTACAGCTCAGTATGGCAACTCCTCGACACACAATGGCAAGAAACCGCAGGGTCATGAACACAGCTCAGCACATCACAGACACCACCCTCCTCTCCGTGGACTGTATGAAGCAGCCAACGTAATCAAGACCTCAGCCACCTCAGACATTCTCTCTTCCCCTCCCTCCCAGTAGGCTGAACGCACGTTCCACCAGGCTCAAGGGCAGCCTCTGTCCAGCTGTTATAAGACTATTGAATGGTTCCCTAGTACAATAAGATGGACTTTTAACCTCACTGTCTACTTCATCATGGCCTTGCATTTATTGTCTGCCTTATTTTCACTTCAACTGAACAACTTTATTCTTAATTCAAGGGTTTCGGCCCAAAATGTCAACTGCATTCTTTTCCATAGATGCTGCCTGGCCTGCTGAGTTCCTCCAGCATTTTGTGTGAGTTGCTCAGATTTCTAGCATCTGCAGATTTTCTCATCTTTATTCTGCATTCAGTTGTTTTACTTTGTATGACCTCAGTGTACTGTAATGAAATGATCTGTATATCAATACATGTGATAATAATAAGCCGATTTACTTATGCAGGAGGGGTATATTTGCATTAAAGTTTCTTCACAGAAGGTTCATTACGATGATTCCTGGGATGAAGAGACTGTCTGATGAGGAAAGGTTGATCGTGTTAGAAGAATGAGAGGTGACTGTAACGAAAATCCACTTGAAGGTCAGCATGGGAATGGAGGGCCGAAGGGCCTCATTCTTAGCCCGATTACTCAGTAACTGCAATTGCAAGTTTTGAAACAAAACACATAATTGGTGAACAAAAGCAAAGCAAGTACTGAGGTGCTGGAAATCTGAAATCAAACAAAAGTCCTTCAGCCTGAAACATCACCTCTGCTTCTCTCCCCTCAGAAGCTGAGTACTTGCAGCAGTTTCTCGGCCACAGCTGGTGAGTGTACGTGATGCACGGACGCAGGCTGAGCTCGGAGTCCACTCAGAGTGAGGCACTGTGTGTGGTCGGGTCTGCAGCAGGGACAGAGGTTCCGGCTGCAGAGTGCAGAGCAGAAACAGGGACTGGGCCAGCTTCATGTTCTGGTGGGACCACCCTTGTGCAGTGAGACTTGTCCTGGCTCCCCCGTGCCAAGCTCCATCCTTCAATCTGGGCTACAGCTGCACAGTCCAGGGGCGATTCATACTGGAGTCTGGAAGGCCAGGTACCACCACCCGGTCACTCGTACATTGAAAGTGACAGCAAAATGCACCCGTTTATGGTGATGTCCAACACTGAGGATGAGCTGGGGGCAGCCTGCAAGAGTCAACATGCACCCAGCCCCCAGCCTTACCAACCCTAGTGGGTAACTGTTTGGTCTGTGGGAGGAACCTCATGGGGAGAACGTACAAACTCCTTACAGACAGCGG